>NC_057810.1:72696181-72744148 GCF_018294505.1 Triticum aestivum | reverse complement strand
CCGGGGCGGCGATGGCGGGGACGGCGCGACGGGGATGGGGACGGCGCGACGGCGACGGGCCCGGGGCGGCGACGGGGACGGGGGCAGCGACGGAGACGATCGAGGGCGGCGGCGACGGCGACGGAGACGGAAACAAAGGAACGAACAGAGAGGGAAAACGAAATTTTCGCACTCTAGCATATATAGAGGGCACCTTTAGTACTGGTTGGAGCCACCAACCGGTACTAAAGGCCTGTTTTGGCCAGGCCAAGCGGCGGGAAGCGACCCCCTTTAGTACCGGGTGGTGGCACAAACCAGTACTAAAGCCCCCCCCCCTTTAGTACCGGTTGGAGCCACCAACCGGTACTAATGGCCGTGTGCTGCCACCCGCGCTGTGCTATGTTTAGTCCCACCTCGCCGAGCGAAGGGCAGCCACACTGGTTTATAAACCCATCCGCGGCTGCCATTTCGAACTCCTCTATATAGCAGGCTTCTGGGCCTAACTAGGGCGCGCTGCCCTGTGAGCCTGCTGGCCCTTCTGTGCCCGCATTTGCACACCCTAGGTCTGGCAGGCCCACCGGGCAGCGCCCCAACATTTTTTTATAATTTTTTCTTTTCTGCATTATTTTTTTATTTTTTTGCCTTATTTATTTTTGTGTTGTTTTTTTGTGTATTTAGAGTTTCTTTGTGAATATTTTTGCTTTAGGTACAAAAAATTACAAACTTTCTGTTAGTGCCCGTAGTTTTCGAATTTGAATAGTTTAAATTTTGAATTATTTGAAATTAGTGTGAATCACTAGTTTGTGAATAACTTAACTTTGAAAAAAGTTTTTTCAGTGATTCTTTTTTTATGTTTAATATTAGTGTGTTTTATCATTATATTCAATTTAGTAATGCTTAGGTTATTTAAAAAATGAAATGCCTTTGTAACAGTTTAGTTTTCGTCGGAAACCCTGGTACTTCGAAAGAGATTGTCCATTTTGTACACGAAGTGCATCCAATTTTTGCCGTAACCCTCTCTACTTTCTTGCACATGCTATTTGTATGAAATTATGATACCATGCCAACTTTCAACCTTTTCTGAGTTCATTTGAAATGATTTTCAATTTCAGGGTCATTTAGCTGGAAAAAAAAATCAGTAAATGCATGAAAAGAATTTGTTTGCACATAAAATTTCTTCGCGTTTCAAATGCCAAAACACATAACTACCCTAACTATTACAGACATTCCCTCCTGGGTGTGAAACACAGAAGAAAGTGATGATAGTGAAGCCGATCACATCCCAGATCTTTGGGTGTGAAACTTTTTCTTTGCGTGTGTCCCTTTGCGCCGTAACCATGGAAAATCTTCATCATTTAACGGGATGCTCGGGTCAATATTCACTGTGAATGGAGCAATTTCATCAAACTTTTCATAATCTTCTGACTTGTCTGTCTTGTCATCCACTCCCACGATGTTTCTCTTCCCAGAAAAAACTATGTGCCGCTTTGGCTCATCGTACGATGCATTCGCTTCCTTATCTTTTCTTTTTCTTGGCTTGGTAGACATGTCCTTCACATAGAAAACCTGTGCCACATCATTGGCTAGGACGAATGGTTCGTATGCATACGCAAGATTGTTGAGATCCACTGTTGTCATTCCGTACCACGGGTCTTCCGATACCCCGCCTTGTGTCATATTGACCCATTTGCACCAAAACAAAGGGACCTTTAAACCACGTCGATAGTCAAGTTCCCATATGTCCTGTATATAACCATAATATGTTTCCTTTCCCGTCTTGGTTTCTGCATCAAAGCGGACACCACTGTTTTGGTTGGTGCTCTTCTTATCTTGGGCAATCGTGTAAAATGTATTACCATTTATCTCGTACCCTTTGAAAGTCATTATATTCGAAGATGGTAACTGGGATAGCAAGTACAAGTCATCTTCAATAGAGGTGTCATGCATGGTACGTGTCTGCAACCAGCTGGCGAAACTCCTGGTTTGTTCACGTGTAATTTAGTCATCAGACCGCTCCGGGTGTTTGGAGCGTAGCAAATTCTTGTGTTCATCCATATACGGAGCCACCAAGGTGGAATTCTGTAGAACTGTGTAGTGTGCTTCAGTGAGAGAATGTCTGTCCATACATATTATTTGTTCCCCTCCTAGCGTGCCTTTTCCATCCAGTCTGCCCTTATGCCGCGATTCAGGAACACCAATTGGCTTAAGGTCAGGAATAAAGTCAATACAAAACTCAATGACCTCCTCATTTTGATGGCCCTTGGAGATGCTTCCTTCTGGCCTAGCACGGTTATGAACATATTTCTTTAAGACTCCCATGAACCTCTCAAAGGGGAACATATTGTGTGGAAATACAGGACCCAAAACGTTAATCTCTTCGCATAGGTGAACTACGACGTGCGTCATGATGTTGAAGAAGGATGGTGGGAACACCAACTCGAAACTGACAAGACATTGCACCAAATCATTCTGTAACCTTGGTATGATTTCTGGATCGATTACCTTCTGAGAGATTGCATTGAGAAATGCACATAGCTTCACAATGGCTAATCGAACGTTTTTCGGTAGAAGCCCCCTCAATGCAACCAGAAGCAGTTGCGTCATAATCATGTGGCAGTCATGAGACTTTAGGTTCTGGAACTTTTTCTCTGCCATTTTTATTATTCCCTTTATATTCGACGAGAAGCCAGATGGTACCTTAATACTGAGCAGGCATTCAAAGAAGATTTCCTTCTCTTCTTTGGTAAGAGCGTAGCTTGCATGACCCTGATGTATGCCGTCTTCTCCGTGCATACGTTGCTGATCCTCCCGTGCCTCAGGTGTATCTTTTGTCTTCCCATACACGCCCAAGAAGCCAAGCAGGGTCACGCAAAGATTCTTCGTCACGTGCATCACGTTGATTGCAGAGCGGACCTCTAGGTCTTTCCAATATGGCAGGTCCCAAAATATAGATTTCTTCTTTCACATGGGTGCGCGTCCGTCAGCGTCCTTCGGAATAGGTTGTCCGCCAGGACCCTTTCCAAATATCACCTTCAAATCCTTGACCATATCATGTACATCAGCACCAGTACGGTGGCGAGGCTTCGTCCGGTGATCCGCCTCACCTTTGAAATGCTTGCCTTTCTTTCTTATGGGATGCCTACTCGGAAGAAATCAACGATGTCCCAGGTACACATTCTTCTTACAACTATTCAAATATATACTGTCGGTATCATCCAAACAGTGCGTGCATCCGCGGTATCCCTTGTTTGTCTGTCCTGAAAGGTTACTGAGAGCAGGCCAATCATTGATGGTCACAAACAGCAATGCCTTTAGGTCAAATTCTTCCCCCATGTGCTCATCCCACGCACGTACACCTGTTCCATTCCACAGTTGTAAGAGTTCTTCAACTAATGGCCTTAGGTACACATCAATGTCCTTGCCGGGTTGCTTAGGGCCTTGGATGAGCACTGGCATCATAATGAACTTCCGCTTCATGCACAACCAAGGAGGAAGGTTATACAAACATAGAGTCACAGGCCAGGTGCTATGGTTGCTGCTCTGCTCCCCAAAAGGATTAATGCCATCTGCGCTTAGACCAAACCATACGCTCCTTGCGTCATCTACAAACTCCTTCCCGTACTTTCTTTCGATTTTTCTCCACTGTGACCCGTCAGCGGGTACTCTCAACTTTCCGTCTTTCTTACGGTCTTCTCTGTGCCATCGCATCACCTTGGCATGCTCTTTGTTTTGGAACAAACGTTTCAACTGTGGTATTATAGGAGAATACCACATCACCTTGGCAGGAATCTTCTTCCTGGGGCGCTCGCCCTCGACATCACCAGGCTCATCGCGGCTGATCTTATAGCGCAATGCACCACATACCGGGCAAGCATTCAAATCCTCGTACTCACCGCGGTAGAGGATGCAATCATTAGGGCATGCATGTATCTTCTGCACCTCTAACCCTAGAGGGCAGACAACCTTCTTTGCTTCGTACGTACTCTCGGGCAATTCATTGTCCTTTGGAAGCATATCCTTTATCATTACCAGCAACTTTCCAAATCCCTTGTCAGATACACCATTCTCTGCCTTCCATTGCGGTAATTCCAGTGTGGTGCCCAGCTTTTTCTTGTCACCTACGCAATTCGGGTACAACAATTTTTTGTGATCCTCTAACATGAGCTGCAACTTCTTCTTCTCCAAATCACGTGCGCATTTTCTCTTTGCATCAGCAATGGCCCGACCTAGATCATCAACGGGCTCATCTGATGCCTTTTCTTCAGCTTCTTCCCGCATTGCTGGCTCAGCTTCTTCCCACGTTACCGGCTCAGCTTCTTCCCCCATTGTTGTATCATCGTATTCAGGGAACCCATGGCCAGGATAGCTGTCGTCGTCCTCTTCTTCTTCATTGTCTTCCATCATAACCCCTCTTTCTTCGTGCTTGGTCCAAACATTATAGTGGGGCATGAAACCGGACTCAAACAGGTGGACGTGAATGGTTCTTGACATAGAGTAATTGCGACCATTCTTACAGCCAGCACATGGACAAGGCATAAAACCATCCGCCCGCTTGTTTGCCTCAGCCACAAGCAGAAAAGTATGCACGCCCTCAATGAACTGGGGAGAGCATCGGTCATCGTACATCCATTGCCGGCTCATCTTCGTTACACAACACCGAATAGACTAAATTAATACAAGTTCCTACATAAAGTTCACACAACACTTAAATGCAACAAACAAATAACTCTCTAGCTAAAGCATTTAAATGCAACAACAAATGCGATCAAGATCGCAACTAAGGTAACAATTGATCCAACATCATAATGATAACAAGCCTCACTATCGATGGCATATTTTCTAATCTTTCTAATCTTCAAGCGCAGTTTCTCCATCTTGATCTTGTGATCATCGATGACATCGGCAACATGCAACTCCAATTCCATCTTCTCCCCCTCAATTCTTTTCAATTTTTCTTTCAAGTACTCGTTTTCTCTTTCAACTAAATTTAACCTCTCGACAATAGGGTCAGTTGCAATTTCCGATTCACATACCTCCTAGATAAAAATATCTATGTCAACTTGATGGGCATTATTTGTCATAAACATGAAATGCAACAAATAGTTTTAAAAGAGAATATACCACATCCAAATCATAACAAGGACGAGGGCCGACGGGGACAGATATCAAAACCATGGCACTATGTATAACAAACAACGTACGGGTAAGATAATTATTATACGAGTAACTATATATCCAAATCACACAAACATCAAATTTTTTATATAAAATTTCGTGAACAAGAGGCTCACCACAAGGTGGTGCCGGCGACGGGACGGTGCGGGCGATCGACGGTGGTTACGACGGAGATTTAGAAGGCACTAAGTAAACCACACCTACATATGCAAACTAAGTGTTATTTTTGACCTCAAATTGCATATAAATCAAATACTAGGACATATATATATTTCCTCCCAAATTACTAAACTCACAAATTAATAACTATATAAAGCATTGCAAGAGCTAATCTAGCAATGAGATTTGAAAGGACAAAGTTGCTAACCTTTGTGATCACTTGAATGGATGGGGGCCTTCAAATCTTGACAAAATTTGGGCAAAATGTGTGATGAGCTCGAGGGGAGAAGAGGAAGAACAGAGAGGAGAGGAGACAGGAAAGGGGGAAGAACAGAGCGAGCTGGACGAAGGGTTTATATGCAGGAGGACCTATAGTACCGGTTCGTGGCACGAACCGGTACTAAAGGTGTTGGAGGGGGCCCAGACTGACAACATCCTGCCACCACTCTCATTAGTACCGGTTCGTGGAACGAACTGTTGCTAAAGGTTAGCCACGAACCGGTACTAATGAGAGCGGCCCGGCTAGCCGCTGGAACCGGCACTAATGTATACATTTGTGCTAGCTCTAATGCAAACCGGCACTAATGTGCTTCACGTTTGACCCTTTTTCTACTAGTGATATGAGATGTTTCGAGGGCTGAAATTGGGATTTTAGGCTCGTGCCCACGTCAAGAGGTATAAGACCTCCGACAATTTTCTTAGCCTGCAAACTAAGGGAGAAAAGCTCAATCGTTGAGCTTGTGCTCAGATTGTCTGAGTACAACAATCACTTGAATCGAGTGGGAGTTGATCTTCTAGATGAGATAGTGATGTTTCTCCAAAGTCATTGCCACCAAGATGCTAGAGCTTCGTGATGAACTATAACATATCAGGATAGATATGATGATCCTTGAGATTTTCGGGATGTTTGACACCGCGAAAGTAGAAATCAAGAAGGAGCATCAATTGTTGATGGTTGGTGAAACCACTAGTTTCAAGAAGGGCAAGGGCAAGAAGGGATACTTCATGAAACGGCAAATCAGCTGCTGCTCCAATGAATAAACCGAAGGTTGAACCCAAACCCGAGACTAAGTGCTTCTGTAATAAGGGGAACAGCCACTGGAGCAGAATTACCCTAGATACTTGGTAGATGAGAAGGCTGGCAAGGTCGATAGAAGTATATTGGATATACATTATGTTAATGTGTACTTTACTAGTACTCCTAGTAGCACCAGGGTATTAGATACCGGTTCAGTTGCTAAGTGTTAGTAACTCAAAATAAAAGGCTGCGGAGTAAACGGAGACTAGCTAAAGGTGAGCTGGCGATATGTGTTGGAAGTTTTTCCAAGCTTGATGTGATCAAGCATCGCACGCTCCCTCTACTATCGAGATTGGTGTTAAACCTAAATAATCGTTATTTGGTGTTTGCGTTGAGCATAGACATGATTGGATTATGTCTATCGCAATATGGTTATTCATTTAAGGAGAATAATGGTTACTCTGTTTATTTGAATAATACCTTCAATGGTCTTGCACCTAAAATGAATGGTTTATTGAATCTCGATCGTAGTGATACACATGTTCATGCCAAAATATATAAGATAGTAATGATAGTACCACCTACTTGTGGCACTGCCATGTAAGTCATATTGGTATAAAATGCATGAAGAAGCTCCATGTTGATGGATCTTTGGACTCACTCGTTTTTTAAAAGTTTGAGAAATGCGAACCATGTCTATTGGTGTATATGCATGAAGAAACTCCATGCAAATGGACCGTTTGGACTCACTTGATTTTGAATCACTTGAGACATGAAAATCATACCACATGGGCAAGATGACTGAAAGCCTCGTTTTCAGTAAAATGGAACAAGAAAGCAACTTGTTGGAAGTAATACATTTTGATGTGTGCAGTCCAATGAGTGCTGAGGCACACGGTGGATATTGTTATGTTCTTACTTCACGGATGATTTGAGTAGATACTGAGTATATTTACTTGATGAAACACAAGTGTGAATTATTGAATGGTTCAAGTAATTTCATAATGAAGTTGAAGATCATCGTGACAAGAGGATAAAATGTCTATGATATGATCATAAAGACGAGTATCTGAGTTACGAGCTTTGGCATGCAATTAAGACATTATGGAAATTGTTTCACAATTAATACCGCCTGGAACACCATGGTGTGATGGTGTGTCCGAACATCATAGTTGCACCCTATTGGATATGGTGCGTACAATGATGTCTCTTATCGAATTACCACTATCGTTCATGGGTTAGGCATTAGAGACAACCGACTCACTTTAATAGGGCACCACGTAATTCCGTTGAGACGACACCGTTTGAACTATGGTTTGGAGAAACCTAAGTTGTCGTTTCTTAAAAGTTTGGGGCTGCGACGCTTATGTGAAAAACTTTCAGGTTGATAAGCTCGAACCCAAAGCGGATAAATGCATCTTCATATGACACCCAAAACAGTTGGGTATACCTCCTGTCTCAGATCCAGAAGCAATAGGGATTGTTTCTTGAATCGGGTCCTTTCTCGAGGAAAAGTTTGTCTCGGAAAGTTGAGTGGGAGCTTGGTGGAGACTTGATGAGGTTGTTGAACTGTCACTTCAACTAGTGTGTAGCAGGGCACAGGAAGTTGTTCCTGTGGCACCCACACCAATTGAAGTAGAAGCTTATGATAGTGATCATGAAGTTTCGGATCAAGTCACTACCGTACCTCGTAGGGTGACAAGGATGCGTACTACTTCGGAGTGGTACAGTAATACTGTCTTGAAGGTCATGTTGCTGGACAACAATGAACCTACGAGCTACGGAGAAGTGATGGTGGTCCCATATTCCGACAAATGGTTAGAAGCCATGAAATCCGAGATAGGATCCATGTATCAGAAAAAAGCATGGACTTTGGTGGACTTGCCCGATGAGCGGCAAGCCATTGAGATAAATGGATCTTTAAGAAGATGACGGACGTGGACGGCAATGTCACCGTCTATGAAGCTCGACTTGTGGCAAAGAGTTTTTCACAAGTTCAAGGAGTTGACTACGATGAGATTTTCTCATCCATAGCGATGCTTAAGTCCGTCGGAATCATGTTAGCATTAGCTGCATTATTTATGAAATCTTGCAGATAGGATGTCAAAACATTGTTTCCTCGACGATTTTCTTGAGGAAAGGTTGTATGTGATACAACCAGAAGGTTTTGACAATCCTGAAAAGGATGCTAACAAGTATGCAAAGCTCCAGCAATCCTTCTAAGGACTGGAGTAAGAATCTCGGAGTTGGAATATACACTTTGATGAGATCATCAAAGATTTTGGGTTTATATAAAGTTTATGAGAATCTTGTATCTCCAAAGAAGTGAGTGGGAGCACTATAGAATTTCTGATGAGTATATGTTGTTGACATATTGTTGATCAGAAATGTTGTAGAGTTTCTGGAAAGCATAAAGGGTGTTGGGTAACGTAGAAATTTCAAAAAAATTACTACGCACACGCAAGATCATGGTGATGGCATAGCAACGAGAGGGGAGAGTATTGTCCACGTACCCTTGTAGACCGTAAGCGGAAGCGTTATGACAATGCGGTTGATGTAGTCGTACGTCTTCATGATCCGACCGATCCAAGTACCGAACGTACGGCACCTCCGAGTTCAGCACACGTTCAGCTCGATGACGATCACCGGACTCCGATCCAGCAAAGTGTCGGGGATGAGTTCTGTCAGCATGATGGCGTGGTGACGATGATGATGTTTTACCGGCGCAGGGCTTCGCCTAAACTCCGCGACGATATGATCGAGGTGGAATATGGTGGAGTGGGGCACCGCACACGGCTAAGGAACGATCCGTAGATCAACTTGTCTGTTCTAGGGTGCCCCCTGCCCCCGTATATAAAGGAGCAAGGGGGAGGCCGGCCGGCTCTAGGGGCGCGCCAAGGAGGGGGGAGTCCTCCTCCTAGTGGGAGTAGGACTCCCCTTTCCTAGTCCCACTAGGAAGGAGGAAGGGGGAAGGAAAGAGAGGGAGAGGGATAGGGAAAGGGGGGGCCGCGTCCCCTCCCCTAGTCCAATTCGGACTCCTCATGGGGGGGCGCCACCTCCTGGGCTGCTGCCCTCTCTCTCCCCTCATGCCCACTAAGGCCCGATACTTCCCCCGGGGGTTCCGGTAACCCCTCCGGCACTCCGGTTTTCTCCGAAATCACCCGGAACACTTCCGGTGTCCGAATATAGTCGTCCAATATATCAATCTTTATGTCACGACCATTTCGAGACTCCTCGTCATGTCCGTGATCACATCCGGGACTCCTAACAAACTTCAGTACATCAAAACTTATAAACTCATAATAAAACTGTCATCGTAACGTTAAGCGTGCGGACCCTACGGGTTCGAGAACTATGTAGACATGACCTAGAACAATTCTCGGTCAATAACCAATAGCGGAACCTGGATGCCCATATTGGCTCCTACATATTCTACAAAGATCTTTATCGGTCAAACCGCATAATAACATACGTTGTTCCCTTTGTCATCAGTATGTTACTTGCCCGAGATTCGATCGTCGGTATCTCAATACGTAGTTCAATCTCATTACCGGCAACTCTCTTTACTCGTTACATAATGCATCATTCCGTAACTAACTCATTAGCTACATTGCTTGCAAGGCTTATAGTGATGTGCATTAGCGAGAGGGCCCAGAGATACCTCTCTGACAATCGTAGTGACAAAACCTAATCTCGAAATACGCCAACCCAACATGTACCTTTGGAGACACCTGTAATACTCCTTTATAATCACCCAGTTACGTTGTGACGTTTGGTAGTACCCAAAGTGTTCCTCCGGTAAATAGGAGTTGCATAATCTCATAGTTACAGGAACATGTATAAGTCATGAAGAAAGCAATAGCAATATACTAAACGATCAAGTGCTAGGCTAACGGAATGGGTCATGTCAATCACATCATTCTCCTAATGATGTGATCCCATTAATCAAATGACAACACATGTCTATGGTTAGGAAACATAACCATCTTTGATTAATGAGCTAGTCAAGTAGAGGCATACTAGTGACGTTGTGTTTGTCTATGTATTCACACATGTATCATGTTTCCCTGTTAATACAATTCTAGCATGAATAATAAACATTTATCATGATATGAGGAAATAAATAATAACTTTATTATTGCCTCTAGGGCATATTTCCTTCAGTACCCACTTGCACTAGAGTCAATAATCTAGATTACACAGTAATGATTCTAACACCCATGGAGTCTTGGTGCTGATCATGTTTTGCTCGTGAGAGAGGCTTAGTCAATGGGTCTGCAACATTCAGATCCGTATGTATTTTGCAAATCTCTATGTCTCCCACTTGGACTTGATCCCGGATGGAATTGAAGCGTCTCTTGATGTGCTTGGTCCTCTTGTGAAATCTGGATTCCTTTGCCAAGGCAATTGCACAAGTATTGTCACAGAAGATCTTCAATTGTCCCGATGCACTAGGTATGACACCTAGATCGGAAATGAACTCCTTCATCCAGACTCCTTCATTTGCTGCTTCCGAAGTAGCTATGTACTCCGCTTCACATGTAGATCCCGCCACGATGCTTTGTTTAGAAGTGCACCAACTTACAGCTCCACCGTTTAATAAAAATACGTATCCGGTTTGCGATTTAGAATTGTCCGGATCAGTGTCAAAGCTTGCATCGACGTAAACATTTACGACTAGCTCTTTGTCACCTCCATATACGAGAAACATATCCTTAGTCCTTTTCAGGTATTTCAGGATGTTCTTGACCGCTGTCCAGTGATCCACTCCTGGATTACTTTGGTACCTTCCTGCCAAGCATACGTCAGGTCCGGTACACAACATTGCATACATGATAGAGCCTATGGCTGAAGCATAGGGAACATCTTTCATTTTCTCTCTATCCTCTGCTGTGGTCGGGCATTGAGTCTGACTCAACTTCACACCTTGTAGCACGGGCAAGAACCCTTTCTTTGCCTGATCCATTTTGAACTTTTTCAAAATTTTATCAAGGTATGTGCTTTGTGAAAGTCATATTAAGCGTCTTGATCTATCCCAATATGTAAGCAGCTTCACCGAGGTCTTTCATTGAAAAACTTTTATTCAAGTATCCCTTTATGCTATCTAGAAATTGTATATCATTTCCAATTAATAATATGTCATCTACATATAATATCAGAAATGCTACAGAGCTCCCACTCACTTTCTTGTAAATACAGGCTTCTCCAAAAGTCTATATAAAACCATATGCTTTGATCACAATATCAAAGCGTTTATTCCAACTCCGAGATGCTTGCACCAGTCCATAAATGGATCGCTGGAGCTTGCACACTTTGTTAGCACCTTTTGGATCAACAAAACCTTCTGGTTGCATCATATACAACTCTTCTTCCAGAAATCCATTCAAGAATGCAGTTTTCACATCCATTTGCCAAATTTCATAATCATAAAATGCAGCAATAGCTAACATGATTCGGACAGACTTAAGCATCACTACGGGTGAGAAAGTCTCATCGTAGTCAACCCCTTGAACTTGTCGAAAACCTTTCGCAACAAGTCGAGCTTTATAGACAGTTACATTACCATCAGCGTCAGTCTTCTTCTTAAAAATCCACTTATTCTCAATGGCTTGCCGATCATCGGGCAAGTCAACCAAAGTCCATACTTTGTTCTCATACATGGATCCCATCTCAGATTTCATGGCCTCTAGCCATTTTGCGGAATCTAGGCTCATCATCGCTTCCTCATAGTTCGTAGGTTCATCATGGTCAAGTAACATGACTTCCAGAATAGGATTACTGTACCACTCTGGTGCGGATCTTACTGTGGCAGACCTACGAGGTTCAGCAGAAACTTGATCTGAAGTTTCATGATCAATATCATTAGCTTCCTCACTAATTGGTGTAGTTGTCACAAGAACCGTTTCTTGTGATGAACTACTATCCAATAAGGGAGCAGGTACAGTTACGTCATCAAGTTCTACTTTCCTCCTACTCACTTCTTTCAAGAGAAACTCCTTCTCTAGAAAGGATCCGAATTTAGCAACAAAAATCTTGCCCTCAGATCTGTGATAGAAGGTGTACCCAACAGTCTCTTTTGGGTATCCTATGAAGACACATTTCTCTGATTTAGGTTCGAGCTTATCTGGTTGAAGTTTCTTCACATAAGCATCGCAGCCCCAAACTTTAAGAAATGACAACTTTGGTTTCTTGCCAAACCACAGTTCATAAGGCGTCATCTCAATGGATTTTGATGGTGCCCTATTTAACGTGAATGCGGCCGTCTCTAAAGTATAACCCCAAAACGATAGCGGTAAATCAGTAAGAGACATCATAGATCGCACCAAATCTAGTAAAGTACGATTACGACATTCGGACACACCATTTCGTTGTGGTGTTCTGGGTGGCGTGAGTTGCGAAACTATTCCGCATTGTTTCATATGTAAACCAAACTCGTAACTCAAATATTCTCCTCCACGATCAGAACGTAGAAACTTTATTTTCTTGTTACGATGATTTTCCACTTCACTCTGAAATTCTTTGAACTTTTCAAATGTTTCATACTTGTGTTTCATTAAGTAGATATACCCATATCTGCTCAAATCATCTGTGAAGGTGAGAAAATAACGATACCCGCCGCGAGCCTCAACATTCATTGGACCACAAACATCAGTATGTATGATTTCCAACAAATATGTTGCTTGCTCCATAGTTCCGGAGAACGGCGTTTTAGTCATCTTGCCCATGAGGCACGGTTCGCAAGTACCAAGTGATTCATAATCAAGTGATTCCAAAAGCCCATCAGTATGGAGTTTCTTCATGCGCTTTACACCGATATGACCTAAATGGCAGTGCCACAAATAAGTTTCACTATCATTATTAACTCTGCATCTTTTGGTTTCAACACTATGAATATGTGTATCACTACTATCGAGATTCAATAAAAATATACCACTCTTCAAGGGTGCATGACCATAAAAGATATTACTCATATAAATAGAACAACCATTATTCTCGGATTTAAATGAATAACCGTCTCGCATCAAACAAGATCCAGATATAATGTTCATGCTCAACGCTGGCACGAAATAACAATTATTTAGGTCTAAAGCTAATCCCGATGGTAGATGTAGAGGTAGCGTGCCGACCGCGATCACATCAACTTTGGAACCATTTCCCACGCGCATCGTCACCTCGTCCTTAGCCAATCTTCGCTTAATCTGTAGTCCCTGTTTCGAGTTGCAAATATTATCAACAGAACCAGTATCAAATACCCAGGTACTACTGCGAGCATTTGTAAGGTACACATCAATAACATGTATATCACATATACCTTTGTTCACTTTGCCATCCTTCTTATCCGCCAAATACTTGGGGCAGTTCCGCTTCCAGTGTCCAGTTTGCTTGCAGTAGAAGCACTCAGTCTCAGGCTTAGGTCCAGACTTGGGTTTCTTCTCTTGAGCAGCAACTTGTTTGATGTACTTCTTGAAGTTCCCCTTCTTCTTCCCTTTGCCCTTTTTCTTGAAACTGGTGGTCTTGTTAACCATCAACACTTGATGCTCCTTCTTGATTTCTACCTCCACGGCCTTTAGCATTGCGAAGAGCTCGGGAATAGTTTTGTCCATCCCTTGCATATTATAGTTCATCACGAAGCTCTTGTAGCTTGGTGGCAGTGATTGAAGAATTCTATCAATGACACTATCATCAGGAAGATTAACTCCCAGTTGAATCAAGTGATTATTATACCCAGACATTTTGAGTATGTGTTCACTGGCAAAACCATTCTCCTCCATCTTGCAGCTATAGAACTTATTGGAGACTTCATATCTCTCAATCCGGGCATTTGCTTGAAATATTAACTTCAACTCCTGGAACATCTCATATGCACCATGACGTTCAAAACGTCGTTGAAGACTCGGTTCTAAGCCGTAAAGCATGGCACACTGAACTATTGAGTAGTGATTAGCTTTGCTCTGCCAGACGTTCTTAACGTCGTCAGTTGCATCAGCAGCAGGCCTGGCACCCAGCGGTGCTTCCAGGACGTAATTCTTCTGTGCAGCAATGAGGATAATCCTCAGGTTACGGACCCAGTCCGTGTAATTGCTACCATCATATTTCAACTTTGCTTTCTCAAGGAACGCATTAAAATTCAACGGAACAATAGCACGAGCCATCTATCTACAACAAACATAGACAAGCAAAATACTATCAGGTACTAAGTTCATGATAAATTTAAGTTCAATTAATCATATTACTTAAGAACTCCCACTTAGACAGACATCTCTCTAGTCATCTAAGTGATCATGTGATCCAAATCAACTAAACCATGTCCGATCATCACGTGAGATGGAGTAGTTTCAATGGCGAACATCACTATGTTGATCATATCTACTATATGATTCACGCTCGACCTTTCGGTCTCCGTGTTCCGAGGCCATATCTGTTATATGCTAGGCTCGTCAAGTTTAACCTGAGTATTCCGCGTGTGCAACTGTTTTGCACCCGTTGTATTTGAACGTACAGCCTATCAAACCCGATCATCACGTGGTGTCTCAGCTGTGACGCCCCCGATTCAATCGTACACTAATCATGCACGCAAACGTGTACGATCAAGATCAGTGACTCACGGGAAGATATCACAACACAACTCTAATAAACATAAATAAGTCATACAAGCATCATAATACAAGCCAGGGGCCTCGAGGGCTCGAATACAAGTGCTCGATCATAGACGGGTCAGCGGAAGCAAAAATATCTGAGTACAGACATAAGTTAAACAAGGTTGCCTTAAGAAGACTAGCACAAACTAGGATACAGATCGAAAGAGGCGCAGGCCTCCTGCCTGGGATCCTCCTAAACTACTCCTGGTCGTCGTCAGCAGCCTACACGTAGAAGTAGGCACCTCCAGTGTAGTAGTCGTCGTCGACGGTGGCGTCCGGCTCCTGGGCTCCAGCATCTGGTTGCGACAACTAGAAAGAAAGGAAAGGGGGAAAAGGGGGGAGAAAGCAACCGTGAGTACTCATCCAAAGTACTCGCAAGCAAGGAGCTACACTACATATGCATGGGTATATGTGTAAAGGGCCATATCAGTGGACTGAACTGCAGAATGCCAGAATAAGAGGGGGATAGCTAGTCCTATCGAAGACTACGCTTCTGGCAGCCTCCGTCTTGCAGCATGTAGAAGAGAGTAGACTAAAGTCCTTCAAGTAGCATCGCCAAGTAGCATCTCCAAGTAGCATCTCCAAGTAGCATCTCCAGTAGCATCGCATAGCATAATCCTACCCGGCGATCCTCCCCTCGTCTCCCTGTGGAAAAGCGATCATCGGGTTGTCTGTGGAACTTGGAAGGGTGTGTTTTATTAAGTATCCGGTTCTAGTTGTCATAAGGTCAAGGTACAACTCCGGGTCGTCCTTTTACCGAGGGACACGGCTATTCGAATAGATAAACTTCCCTGCAGGGGTGCACCACATAACCCAACATGCTCGATCCCATTTGGCCGGACACACTTTCCTGGGTCATGCCCGGCCTCGGAAGATCAACACGTCGCAGCCCCACCTAGGCACAACAGAGAGGTCAGCCCGCCGGTCTAAATCCTATGCGCGCAGGGGTCCGGGCCCATCGCCCATTGCACACCTGCATGTTGCGAGGGCGGCCGGAAGCAGACCTAGCCTAGTGGCGTTCCAGTCCAATCCGGCGCGCGCCGCTCCGTCGCTGACGTCAAGAAGGCTTCGGCTGATACCACGACGCCGGGATACCCATAACTACTCCCGCATAGATGGTTAGTGCGTATAGACCAAATGGCCAGACTCAGATCAAATACCAAGATCTCGTTAAGTGTGTTATTATGAAGCAACCGCGGACGCCGACCAGGGCCAGGCCCACCTCTCACCTAGGCGGTCTCAACCTGCCCTGTCGCTCCCACACAAAGATCCACACAGAGGGCCGTCGGGACAAAGGTCCTTTCAGCCCCCAATCCGTGAATCACTCGCGGGTACTCTTCGAGCTGACCCGACTTTAGTCACCATCTGTATAGTATGTACGTATGTATAGTATATACACGTGATCACCTCCCAAGTGATCACGGCCCGATAGTATAGCAAGGCAGACTGACAAGAATGTAGGGCCAATGATGATAAACTAGCATCCTATACTAAGCATTTAGGATTGCAGGTAAGGTATCAACAGATGTAGCAACAATGTCAGGCTATGCATCAGAATAGGATTAACGGAAAGCAGTAACATGCTACACTACTCTAATGCAAGCAGTATAGAGAAGAATAGGCGATATCTGGTGATCAATGGGGGGCTTGCCTGGTCGCTCTGGCAAGAAGGAGGGGTCATCAACTCCGTAGTCGAACTGGGCAGCAGTAGCGTCGGTCTCATAGTCTACCGGAGAGAAGAGGGGGAAGAAACAATAAATATATTGCAAACATAAGCATGACGATGTAAGACATGACAATGAGCGGTGCTAGGTGTGCCCTAACGCGGTAGTTGGTGATACCGGCACAGGGGGAAACATCCGAGAAAGTATCCCCGGTGTTTCGCATTTTCGGACAGGTGAACCGGAGGGGGAAAGTTGCGTGTTCGCTATGCTAGGGATGTGTGGCGGACGAACGGGCTGCGTATTCGGATTCGTCTCGTCGTTCTGAGCAACTTTCATGTACAAAGTATTTTCATCCGATTTACGGATTATTTTATATTAATTTCCAAAGTTTTAATTCATTTTCTAATTTATTTTAATTTGAATTAAACCAGAATATTCTTCTGTCACCTAGTGTCACTCTAGCCAGAGTGCATGACCGTGGGCCAGGGGAGTGCTGAGTCAGCAACCCAGTCAGCATTTGACTGGGTCTACTTTGACTAGTCAAAGGGTCAGGTGGGACCCTTCTGTCAGTGTCACAAGTATTTAAAGATTGCTTTTAAACGGTTTATTTAGAGGTGGGGGGCACTGTCATAGTCGAACCAAATAACAGGGTTACTTAGTTTGGTTAACAGGGGCATTCACCTAATCTAATTAGGTGGGACCCATTTGTCATTTGCTAACAGGCTTAATTAGCATTAATTTAATACTACTAAACTAAACCTACTACTACTAGTAGTAAACAAGGGCCGGCCGTTCGTGCGAGAGACACAGCCAGTGCTGTGCTCACACATGCACACAAGCACGGCGGCCAGAGCCGGCCGACGCTAGGAGGCACGGAGCTGGGAGCAACGACCCGCGGCTAGCGCAGGGAGCGGCGGTCGACGGTGAGCGGCGCGTGGACACCGGCGCCAGCGGCGCAGCAGGCGGGAGCAGCAGCAGTTAAGCATGAGCAGCACAGCCAGCAGCAGATCAGCAGTAGCAGGTGGGCGCAGCAGGGGAGTGCGGCAGCAAACGGCCGCGAACGCGCGCGGTGCACATGGCCCGAGCGGACAAGGCAGCTGGGCGCAGGGGCCAGGGCGGTGCGTTGGGGCCGGCCATGGCGCGACCAACAGTGGGTGCGGGAGGTGCGGCGGCGACGGCCAGGGCGGATGGGCTCGTCGGCTTCCTGTCAGTGCCAGGAGCACACCGGGAACACTGGTTCGGGCAGAGGAGCACGGGGTGCTCGACCCCCGTCGGCCATGGCGGATGGTGAAGTTCAGTGCTCGCGGACACCGGTGATACGGCATGAATCCGAGGGGGAAGCAGAGGGAAAAGGAAGAGGGGCTCACAGCGAGCCTGTAGTTGTGCTAGCGTGGGCTCGGGGGAGGCCTGGTGGAGCGAGACGGCGGCGGATTCGTCGATGGCGTCGCGGTGGCTGGAGGTTGAAGACGACGTCGATCCCTGCGATCCAGGGGCTCCCGGATCCAACTGGTAGACGTAGGCGAAGGAGTGGACGTCGACGAAGCTCGCGGACGAGGTGGCTGGGCACGAGGAGCTCGGTGGGCGCGTGGATGTCGGAGGCCATGGCGAGGTAGGTTCGGCCAAGGGTTGCGGGGACGAAAGCGGCACAGGGGAGGGGGAAAAGGAGAGCTAGGGTTCGTCAACGCGTCGAGGGGGATCATATAGACCGTCGATGAGCCATGGATGCACGGCGCGTGGACGATACGTCCATGGACGCACGAGCAATGGCCAACACTCCCCTGATGAACAGGGGTCGAAGATGGGGAGCTCATCGACTGGGCCTGGTGGCCTGGATGCCTGGTTAGGCCGAATGGCCCAGGGGGAAGAGGGGTTTGGTTTTTCTTTCCTTTTGTTTTATTTGTACCTTTTCTTTTCTGATTTCTCTTTGTTTCCTATTGTTTTACTTTTTTGTAAAATATATGTACTTGGCATCTAATTTAGTAATTCAATTTAGGCCATTGTCACAAAAAGTCAAGTCCTCGAATAATTTAGTTTGACATTTTATTAATTAGAAAAGGTATTTAAATAACTATTTATGCAGCTGTTTTATTCATCTAATAGTATTTAAACATTTTATAAAAGTGGGGTTTCTTCACCACAATCACCTTTGCATTATTTAGCACGACTCGAACATTTTAGTTTTAAAGTTTGAAAACTTTTGTTGTTTGTCTTTATTTTAAATTTGAATTTGAATCGTTTTTGAACCATCACGAGATTAACTAAAGTGACAGCGGTGACATGGCATCATTAGGAGAGGGTTACTGTAGCTTAATTATCCGGGCGTCACAATTCTCCTCCACTACAAGAAATCTCGTCCCGAGATTTAAGAGGAGGACTAGGGGGGGAGGTCTGGTTACGAAATCCTAACGAATCTTCTCGTCTTTGGTTGCTCTTCTCGAAGAGGTGGATCCATTACGTTGGAGTCTTCATTTCTCTGCTCCAGGTCATCATGATCAATTCGTCATCCTTTCTTCGGGATCTCCCTCGTCCTACGAACGCGATCAAGGGGAAAAACTCCGGAAGAACGCATCTCCACTAAGATGGGCATCTGACGGTGAACTCAATGGAAAATACACAAGGTACCCCACGAGTTGTATTTCGGTGAATTCATTGAGTGCAATATACGATGGTACCAAAGTTTAAAACGGGTAGGCGATCATTCAATGACTAGGCAGAAGCTGGAATGGGGGCTTGAACAACGAGAGTAACATGGTGTTTGATCCCAGGATGAATAAAGGTATAGCATTCAGCTCATGAATCACATACGAAGCCAGGTGCAAAGGATACTTCAGAATCAAGGATGTACAAGAGAGTCAGGTTTCGATCCAGTGGATTTGTGGGTTATGGGCCCACCAGGTGGGTTGAAAGTGGAAGGGCGGTGACATCTTGCACAGCCGCGACAGAGAGGCATGTCAGTGGATAGCTTGTCAGGTATGCCGGCAACAAGGTCGGTACCAAGGATGGGGAACGAAGAGGGCAATTTTCCTGCTTGTTGAGTGAGTCGAACCAATTGGCAAAGTTATAACCCGTCGGTGGTTACCGGAATGTCACCAACAATAGTAACAGGATCTTACAGACAGAGTGGTACAATAAGGTGCCTACCACGGAGGGAATTATCTCGGCTTAGTTAAGTCAGCATACGAGAGAGGTTAAACAAAACAATGGAAAGGAAAATGCGTTTAAACACATATTTCAGGGGTATATCCTTCCCAAGGACAAGCAGAGCATGATATCAATGAGAGGATATAATGTAGAAAACCCTTTAGGAAAGGGGAGAGAAATTTCATGACATTGCACATACAACGATGTTTGGATAATTGAGCAGGAAACATTTAGCATTGGGCTTCAAATGTTCCTGTTGAAAATCGGAGTACCATAGACATGCTTCGAGATAGCATTGACATGGTCTTCAAGCAAAGATCGAACTTGGGATATACAAAGGATCAATCAGGATAACTTATTAAACAAGGCATTCAAGTTCCTCATGGAAAATTGGTTAACCTTGTTAAAAAGGAAACTATAACAATAGGCCCTTCGGCCAGGTGTGCTAGGCATGACATCACCTTACCAGGTCATATAAAGACCGATGTTATAACTCTTGGAAATATGTTCCAACCATCATATCTAACCGAGGTTCAAATCTGATTGGGGTCAGGATACCTCCGACTTAGTATGCCTGAGAAGAAAAGGTGCAACACAATTGACGAGATGACAATGTAAGATTCTCGGGAAAACTATGAAGTGATTTCCGTTAACAAGAGTTCATCATTAACCCAAGGAGAGGACAAGGAGGTGTCTGGTGAACTCAACGACAATTCATCAAGATTCCCAAAATATGGATTTCCACAATTAAGTGAACAAGGAGATAACATTTGTCAGATCAAATGGTATAATGATGTATGTGTTGGGGAACGTTGCAGAAAATTAAAATTTTTCCTACGGTTTCACCAAGATCCATCTATGAGTTCATCTAAGCAACGAGTCAAGGGGTGAGTTTGCATCTACATACCACTTGTAGATCGCGTGCGGAAGCTGGCAAGGGGATGGTGATGATGGAGTCGTACTCGACGTGATTTGGATCACCGATGACCAAGTACTGAACGGACAGCTCCTCCGCGTTCAACACACGTACGGCACGGGCGACGTCTCCTCCGTCTTGATCCAGCAAGGAGGAAGGAGAGGTTAAGGAAGACAGCTCCACCGGCAGCACGACGGCGTGGTGATGGTGGAGAAGCAGTACTCCGACAGGGCTCCGCCGAGCACACAACGGAGAAGGAGGAGAGGTGTTGGGGAGGGGAGGGCTGCGCCTTGGCTTGTGGTGCTGCTGCCCTCCCCTCACCCCTCTATATATAGGGGGAAGGAAGAAGGGGGGCCGGCCCCTCTAGATCCCATCTAGAGGGGGGCGGCGGCCAAGGGGAGGAGGGGAGAGGGTGGCTTGCCCCCCAAGCAAGGGGGGCGCCTCCTCTAGGGTTCCCCCCTCAACCCTAGGCGCAAGGGCCCAAGGGAGGGGGTGCGCCCAGCCCACCAGGGGCTGGCCAACTCCCCACGCAGCCCAAGTGGCCCCCCGGGAGGGGTGGCCCCTCCCGGTGGACCCCCGGAACCCTTCCGGTGGTCCCGGTACAATACCGGCATGACCCTGAAACTTCCCGTTGCCCGTTTGACAACTTCCCATATATAAATCTTTACCTCCGGACCCTTCTGGAACTCCTCGTGACGTCCGGGATCTCATCCGGGACTCCGAACAACATTCGGTAGTCACATACTAGTCTTCCTAATAACCCTAGCGTCACCGAACCTTAAGTGTGTAGACCCTACGGGTTCGGGAGACATGCAGACATGACCGAGACGCTCTCAGGTCAATAACCAACAGCGGGATCTGGATACCCATGATGGCTCCCACATGCTCCTCGATGTTGTCATCGGATGAACCACGATGTCGAGGATTCGATCAAAACCCTGTATACAATTCCCTTTGTCAATCGGTACGTTACTTGCCCGAGACTCGATCGTCGGTATCCCAATACCTTGTTCAGTCTCGTTACCGGCAACTCACTTTACTCGTACCGTAATGCATGATCCCGTGGCCAACACCTTGGTCACCTTGAGCTCATTATGATGATGCATTACCGAGTGGGCCCAGAGATACCTCTCCGTCATACGGAGTGACAAATCCCAGTCTCGATCCGTGTCAACCCAACAGATACTTTCGGAGATACCTGTAATGCACCTTTATAGTAACCCAGTTACGTTGTGACGTTTGATACACCCAAGGCACTCCTACGGTATCCGGGAGTTACACGATCTCATGGTCGAAGGAAGAGATACTTGACATTTGCAAAGCTCTAGCAAACGAACTAAACGACCTTTGTGCTATGCTTAGGATTGGGTCTTGTCCATCACATCATTCTCCTAATGATGTTATCCCGTTATCAACGACATCCAATGTCCATAGCCAGGAAACCATGACTATCTGTTGATCTCAACGAGCTAGTCAACTAGAGGCTCACTAGGGACATAGTGCGGTCTATGTATTCACACGTGTATTACGATTTCCGGATAATACAGTTATAGCATGAATAAAAGACAATTATCATGAACAATGAAATATAATAATACTTTTATTATTGCCTCTAGGGCATATTTCCAACAGTCTCCCACTTGCACTAGAGTCACCAATCTAGTTACATTGTGATGAATCGAACACCCATAGAGTCCTGGTGTTGATCATGTTTTGCTCGCGAGAGAGGTTTAGTCAACGGATCTGCGACATTGAGATCCGTATGTACTTTGCAAATTTCTATGTCTCCATCTTGAACATTTTCACGGATGGAGTTGAAACGACGCTTGATGTGCCTGGTCTTCTTGTGAAACCTGGGCTCCTTGGCAAGGGAAATAGCTCCAGTGTTGTCACAGAAGAGTTTGATCGGCCCCGACGCATTGGGTATGACTCCTAGGTCGGTGATGAACTCCTTCACCCAAATCGCTTCATGCGCTGCCTCCGAGGCTGCCATGTACTCCGCTTCACATGTAGATCCCGCCACGACGCTCTCCTTGCAGCTGCACCAGCTTACTGCTCCACCATTCAACATATACACGTATCCGGTTTGTGACTTAGAGTCATCCGGATCTGAGTCGAAGCTAGCGTCGACGTAACCCTTCATGACGAGCTCTTCGTGTCCTCCATAAACGAGAAACATGTCCTTAGTCCTTTTCAGGTACTTCAGGATATTCTTGACCGCTGTCCAGTGTTCCTTGCCGGGATTACTTTGGTATCTAGCTACCAAACTCACGGCAAGGTTTACATCAGGTCTGGTACACAACATGGCATACATAATAGATCCTATGGCTGAAGCATAGGGGATGACACTCATCTCTTCTTTATCTTTTGCCATGGTCGGTGACTGAGCCGAGCTCAATCTCACACCTTGTAACATAGGCAAGAACCCCTTCTTGGACTGATCCATTTTGAACTTCTTCAAAATCTTATCAAGGTATGTGCTTTGTGAAAGACTTATGAGGCGTCTCGATCTATCTCTATAGATCTTGATGCCTAATATATAAGCAGCTTCTCCAAGGTCCTTCATTGAAAAACATTTATTCAAGTAGGCCTTAATGCTGTCCAGAAATTCTATATCATTTCCCATCAAGAGTATGTCATCTACATACAATATGAGAAATGCTACAGAGCTCCCACTCACTTTCTTGTAAACGCAGGCTTCTCCATAAGTCTGCATAAACCCAAACGCTTTGATCATCTGATCAAAGCGAATGTTCCAACTCCGAGATGCTTGCACCAGTCCATAAATGGATCGCTAGGGCTTGCATACTTTGTTAGCGTTCTTAGGATCGACAAAACCTTCCGGCTGCATCATATACAGCTCTTCCTTAAGATGTCCATTAAGGAATGCCATTTTGACGTCCATCTGCCATATCTCATAATCATAGTATGCGGCAATTGCTAACATGATTCGGACGGACTTCAGCTTCGCTACGGGAGAGAATGTCTCGTCGTAGTCAATCCCTTGAACTTGTCGATAACCCTTAGCGACAAGTCGAACCTTATAAATGGTAACATTACCATCCGCGTCCGTCTTCTTCTTGAAAATCCATTTGTTTTCTATCGCTCGCCGATCATCGGGCAAGTCTGTCAAAGTCCATACTTTGTTTTCATACATGGATTCTATCTCGGATTTCATGGCTTCAAGCCATTTGTTGGAATCTGGGCCCGCCATCGCTTCTTCATAGTTCGAAGGTTCACCGTTGTCTAACAACATGATTTCCAGGACGGGGTTGCCGTACCATTCTGGTGCGGAACGTGTCCTTGTGGACCTACGAAGTTCTGTAGCAACTTGATCCGAAGTACCTTGATCATCATCATGGTTTTCCTCTTCAGTTGGTGTGGGCATCACAGGAACATTTTCCTGTGCTGCACCACTTTCCCATTCGAGAGGTAGTACTTCATCAAGTTCCACTTTCCTCCCACTTACTTCTTTCGAGAGAAACTCTTTTTCTAGAAAGCATCCGTTCTTGGCAACAAATATCTTGCCTTCGGATCTTAAGTAGAAGGTATACCCAACAGTTTCCTTAGGGTATCCTATGAAGACGCATTTTTCCGACTTGGGTTCGAGCTTTTCAGGTTGAAGTTTCTTGACATAAGCATCGCATCCCCAAACTTTTAGAAACGACAGCTTAGGTTTCTTCCCAAACCATAATTCATACGGTGTCATCTCAACGGATTTAGACGGTGCCCTATTTAAAGTGAATGTAGCTGTCTCTAGAGTGTATCCCCAAAATGATAGCGGTAAATCGGTAAGAGACATCATAGACCGCACCATATCCAATAGAGTGCGATTACGACGTTCGGACACACCGTTTCGCTGAGGTGTTCCAGGCGGCGTGAGTTGTGAAACGATTCCACATTTCTTTAAGTGTGTACCAAATTCGTGACTTAAGTATTCTCCTCCACGATCTGATCGTAGGAACTTTATCTTTCGGTCACGTTGATTCTCCACCTCATTCTGAAATTCCTTGAACTTTTCAAAGGTCTAAGACTTGTGTTTCATTAAGTAGACATACCCATATCTACTTAAGTCATCAGTGAGAGTGAGAACATAACGATATCCTCCGCGAGCCTTAACGCTCATTGGACCGCACACATCGGTATGTATGATTTCCAATAAGTTGGTTGCTCGCTCCATTGTTCCGGAGAACGGAGTCTTGGTCATCTTGCCCATGAGGCATGGTTCGCATGTGTCAAATGATTCGTAATCAAGAGACTCCAAAAGTCCATCAGCATGGAGCTTCTTCATGCGCTTGACACCAATGTGACCAAGGCGGCAGTGCCACAAGTATGTGGGACTATCGTTATCGACTTTACATCTTTTGGCATCCACACTATGAACATGTGTAATATTACGCTCGAGATTCATTAAGAATAAACCATTGACCATCGGAGCATGACCATAAAACATATCTCTCATATAAATCGAACAACCATTATTCTCTTAAATGAGTAGCTATCTCGTATTAAACGAGATCCAGATACAATGTTCATGCTCAAACTTGGCACTAAATAACAATTATTGAGGTTCAAAACTAATCCTGTGGGTAAATGTAGAGGTAGCGTGCCGACGGCGATCACATCGACTCTGGAACCATTCCCGACGTGCATCGTCACCTCGTCCTTCGCCAGTCTCCGTTTATTCCGCAGCTCCTGCTGTGAGTTACAAATATGAGCAACGGCACCGGTATCAAATACCCAGGAGTTACTACGAGAACTGCTAAGGTACACATCAATTACATGTATATCAAATATACCTTTGGTGTTGTCGGCCTTCTTATCCGCTAAGTATTTGGGGCAGTTCTGCTTCTAGTGACCCTTCCCCTTGCAATAAAAGCACTCAGTCTCAGGCTTGGGTCCATTCTTTGACTTCTTCCCGGTAACTGGCTTACCAGGCGCGGCAACCTCCTTGCCGTCCTTCTTGAAGTTCTTCTTGCCCTTGCCCTTCTTGAACTTAGTGGTCTTATTGACCATCAACACTTGATGTTCTTTCTTGATTTCAGCCTCTGCTGACCTCAGCATCGAGAACACTTCAGGAATGGTCTTTTCCATCCCTGCATGTTGTAGTTCATCACAAAGCTCTTGTAGCTTGGTGGGAGCGACTGGAGGATTCTGTCAATGACCGCCTCATCTGGGAGGTTAATATTCAGCTGGGTCATACGGTTGTGCAACCCAGACATCTTGAGAATATGCTCACTGACATAACTATTTTCCTCCATCTTACAACTGTAGAACTTGTCGGAGACATCATATCTCTCGACCCGGGCATGAGCTTGAAAAACTAGTTTCAGCTCTTCGAACATCTCATATGCTCCGTGATGCTCAAAACGCTTTTGGAGCCCCGGTTCTAAGCCATAAAGCATGCAGCACTGAACGAGGGAGTAATCATCAGCGCGAGTTTGCCAAGCATTCATAATGTCTTGGTTCTGCGGGATGGGAGCGTCACCTAGCGGTCCTTCTAGGACATATTGCTTCCTGGCAGCTATGAGGATAATCCTCAGGTTCCGGACCCAGTCCGTATAGTTGCTGCCATCATCTTTCAGCTTGGTTTTCTCTAGGAACGCGTTGAAGTTCATGTTGACATGAGCGTTGGCCATTTGATCTACAAGACATATTTGCAAAGGTTTTAGACTAAGTTCATGATAATTAAGTTCTAATCAAATTATGAACTCCCACTTAGATTAGACATCCCTTTGGTCATCTAAGTGTTACACGATCCGAGTCGACTAGCCCGTGTCCGATCATCACGTGAGACGGACTAGTCGTCGTCGGTGAACATTTTCATGTTGATCGTATCTTCCATACGACTCGTGTTCGACCTTTCGGTCTCCGTGTTCCGTGGCCATGTCTGCACATGCTAGGCTCGTCAAGTTAACCCTAAGTGTTTTCGCTGTGTAAAACTGTCTTACACCCGTTGTATGTGAACGTAAGAATCCATCACACCCGATCATCACGTGGTGCTTAGAAGCGATGAACTGTAGCAACGGTGCACAGTTAGGGGAGAACACTTCTTGATATTTTATAAGGGATCATCTTATTTACTACCGTCGTCCTAAGTAAACAAGATGCATAAACATAATAAACATCACATGCAATTATATAGTTGTGACATGATATGGCCAATATCATATAGCTCCAGTGATCTCCATCTTCGGGGCTCCATGATCATCTTGTCACCGGCTTGACACCATGATCTCCATCATCATGATCTCCATCATCGTGTCTTCATGAAGTTGTCACGCCAACGACTACTTCTACTTCTATGGCTAACGCGTTTAGCAATAAAGTAAAGTAAGTTACATGGCGTTCTTCAATGACACGCAGGTCATACAAAAAATAAAGACAACTCCTATGGCTCCTGCCGGTTGTCATACTCATCGACATGCAAGTCGTGAATCCTATTACAAGAACATGATCTCATACATCACAATTCATCATTCATCACAACTTCTGGCCATATCACATCACATGATCAATCGCTGCAAAAACAAGTTAGACGTCCTCTAATTGTTGTTGCATTTTTTACGTGGCTGCAATTGGGTTCTAGCAAGAACGTTTTCTTACCTACGAATAACCACAACGTGATTTTGTCAACTTCTATTTACCCTTCATAAGGGCCATGTTCATCGAATCCGCTCCAACTAAAGTGGGAGAGACAGACACCCGCCAGCCACCTTATGCAACTAGTGCATGTCAATCGGTGGAACCGGTCTCACGTAAGCGTACGTGTAAGGTTGGTCCGGGCCGCTTCATCCCACAATGCCGTTGAAGCAAGAAAAGACTAGTAGAGGCAAGTAAGTTGACAAGATCCACGCCCACAACAAAATTGTGTTCTACTCGTGCAAAGAGAACTACACATAGACCTGGCTCATGATGCCACTGTTGGGGAACGTTGCAGAAAATTAAAAATTTTCCTACGGTTTCACCAAGATCCATCTATGAGTTCATCTAAGCAACGAGTCAAGGGGTGAGTTTGCATCTACATACCACTTGTAGATCGCGTGCGGAAGCTGTCAAGGGGATGGTGATGATGGAGTCGTACTCGACGTGATTTGGATCACCGATGACCAAGTACTGAACGGACAGCACCTCCGTGTTCAACACACGTACGACACGGGCGACGTCTCCTCCGTCTTGATCCAGCAAGGAGGAAGGAGAGGTTAAGGAAGACAGCTCCACCGGCAGCACGACGGCGTGGTGATGGTGGAGAAGCAGTACTCCGACAGGGCTCCGCCGAGCACACAACGGAGAAGGAGGAGAGGTGTTGGGGAGGGGAGGGCTGCGCCTTGGCTTGTGGTGCTGCTGCCCTCCCCTCACCCATATATATATAGGGGGAAGGGATAAGGGGGGCCGGCCCCTCTAGATCCCATCTAGAGGGGGGCGGCGGCCAAGGGGAGGAGGGGAGAGGGTGGCTTGCCCCCCAAGCAAGGGGGGGGGCGCCTCCTCTAGGGTTCCCCCCTCAACCCTAGGCGCAAGGGCCCAAGGGAGGGGGTGCGCCCAGCCCACCAGGGGCTGGCCAACTCCCCACGCAGCCCAAGTGGCCCCCCGGGAGGGGTGGCCCCTCCCGGTGGACCCCCGGAACCCTTCCGGTGGTCCCGGTACAATACCGGCATGACCCCGAAACTTCCCGTTGCCCGTTTGACAACTTCCCATATATAAATCTTTACCTCCGGACCCTTCCGGAACTCCTCGTGACGTCCGGGATATCATCCGGGACTCCGAACAACATTCGGTAGTCACATACTAGTCTTCCTAATAACCCTAGCGTCACCGAACCTTAAGTGTGTAGACCCTACGGGTTCGGGAGACATGCAGACATGACCGAGACGCTCTCAGGTCAATAACCAACAGCGGGATCTGGATACCCATGATGGATCCCACATGCTCCTCGATGTTGTCATCGGATGAACCACGATGTCGAGGATTCGATCAAAACCCTGTATACAATTCCCTTTGTCAATCGGTACGTTACTTGCCCGAGACTCGATCGTCGGTATCCCAATACCTTGTTCAGTCTCGTTACCGGCAAGTCACTTTACTCGTACCGTAATGCATGATCCCGTGGCCAACACCTTGGTCACCTTGAGCTCATTATGATGATGCATTACCGAGTGGGCCCAGAGATACCTCTCCGTCATACGGAGTGACAAATCCCAGTCTCGATCCGTGTCAACCCAACAGATACTTTAGGAGATACCTGTAATGCACCTTTATAGTCACCCAGTTACGTTGTGACGTTTGATACACCCAAGGCACTCCTACGGTATCCGGGAGTTACACGATCTCATGGTCGAAGGAAGAGATACTTGACATTTGCAAAGCTCTAGCAAACGAACTAAACGACCTTTGTGCTATGCTTAGGATTGGGTCTTGTCCATCACATCATTCTCCTAATGATGTGATCCCGTTATCAACGACATCCAATGTCCATAGCCAGGAAACCATGACTATCTGTTGATCTCAACGAGCTAGTCAACTAGAGGCTCACTAGGGACATAGTGTGGTCTATG
The DNA here is from genome assembly GCF_018294505.1 of Triticum aestivum. Taxonomy (NCBI): domain Eukaryota; kingdom Viridiplantae; phylum Streptophyta; class Magnoliopsida; order Poales; family Poaceae; genus Triticum; species Triticum aestivum. Next base: position 72,714,905 of record NC_057810.1, on the reverse strand, counting down.
TATTCACACGTGTATTACGATTTCCGGATAATACAGTTATAGCATGAATAAAAGACAATTATCATGAACAATGAAATATAATAATACTTTTATTATTGCCTCTAGGGCATATTTCCAACAGTATGCTCGAGGAAAACATACACAATTAAACATTGGTTGAAAGGTGCACACGAAATATGGGCTGGGTTGCACAACCAACGTCGGAATGGTGATTCAATAATCAAATGTCTAAGAATGAATGGCCAACCATTAACTTCAAAGCAATAGGGTTGCTAGAAGGGCAGAATCCAAATAGCACCGTTCATCTGTTGGTATCTTGGTTAGAACCAACACGGGGACCAAGAAAGAATGGTGATGGCGAGAAGCATCGCTGCAACAAGAATTTCTTAAGAGGTGGTGAAATTCTCACGACATTCTTGACATAAAAGGTGGTAATATTCCAATGTAAAGAAGAACAATGCTGGGTAGCAAGGAACTCAAGGTATAACACAAAACACGAACAAGTTTGTGTTGGAGGGAAGGCAATAAAGTGGTTGATGATAACACAAATCATCGAGGCAAGGATGGTATTTCTCATCATGAATCCGATTGACATCCTGGAAGAGCTCATAAGGTTGATGATGATCACGACACATTTGTCGAGAGGTTACACGAAGATGTAATCGATCGACGATGACATCAAGTCAAACGAGTGATGAAGCGAAAGATTATTGGAACCACGGTTACGACACAAACTTGGAATCAAGTTTGCTGTTCAAGGAGAATTGATAGGACGAGGAAGATCGACGTAAGCTTAGCTCATCATCGAAAGTTGTGCTCCGAGATTAAGGACCAGGTAGCACAGTTAAGGTTTAGCATGATAATGATATAGCCGATCAGGCTAGGAGTTACGTGATGGAGTATTAAACTTCTCAACAACAAAGTACTGAGAGTAATGAATCTCAGTATTGATTCGATTCACCAATTGGGGTTCTCGGTTGACGACAACCCAGAACCCGTGGAGTGACTATGATGGGAAAAGGTACTACTTCATCAGAATTCCATAGATGAAGTGCAATGGGTGGATATTCTCGAGATACCAGGGGGTAATACTCGAAGGTAGAACATAATACAGGTTGGGAAGGCGTACTGATCTGCAGAAGGCAAGTAATTTAACTTGTCCGAGAAATAAAATCAAAGGAGAACAAACATGGTCGGAACCACGGATGCAAAGGATCAATTCAAAGATACCAGATGATATTATATCAACGAAATAGTTATTATAACAAGAAGCTTCTATGGTAGGTTCCACATCGTGTCCATGGGCATGAACACAAAGTTCAAGGTTGACTCCCACTTCTTCAATGTATAACCTTCCATTCACCTCTCACTTTCGAAGAAGTTGTAGTGTTGAAATTTTATCTAGCAAAATACCAGAAGAGTACGACTTGTGAAAACTTTCGAGTTCACACATATTAAGGAATGCATAGGTTCAACCCGTTATGGTATCGTGGAAACATATACCACAAGCTTCAATAGTAAATACCACCAGCTCGAGAACAGAGCATGGTTGAGAAAACAGAGGATACAAATTACCAAAGGCTTTATATATCTGTGGAAAGGCTCACAAGGTTATTTGAATATGAAGGACACTGTCGGATAATAATCCAACAAAAGACTTGACGGTCCACAAAGGATCTGATGTGAGTATCGCTACTCAACCAGAAAAGGAAAGAATGCAAATGCATCCGGTTATAGAATCATCTGACTAATTCGAAGCATAAATGCAAAGGAATTATGAATCCAAATCAAAGGATCAGAAGTAATGCTCTGATTAGGGATGGATAAGTTGAATAGCCTTAGGGTACAATCAACGACAATTGGATTGGTCGAGAACCAATTCCAGTTAAAATAATGGCAGCTCAGTGGGAAAGGTAATTTATATGGATCAGAGATGATTGCGTGTATTCGCAAACATATTGAGTCAACAGACTCAAAATGATAATGACAAGGGATGCCATTAAGATTATGAGACTTATGGGATTAACCATAATGCAAGTAAGCAAGAATTTCAAGAGCAATAGGATGCTCAGGATTTTCGGAAGATCGGGTAGTATTTGAATGTATTTTTGTGAAACACATGAACAACTTTGGACAAACGGATACTCGGTAAGCGCGAGTAATTATCCGTAGGGGTATTCATGCAGCAAGGAACTGTAGGGCAGTAAGCATAAAGAATTCTCGGAATATCAAAGAGTATTTCAGGACATCTTGTAATAACAAGAGCAACTGGGGATGACAATATGAACGATAGGTGTAAATAGTTATCCAGAGGGATTTATCGATGGAAGTGAATTGCAAAAGCGATGGCACATAGTCTCGAGAGCACATCGTAGAGTATCTTCGGAATCTTCTGGTGCAGCAGGCGGTCATCGGTAGCAAGGGGCTCTCCGAGAGAAAGTACTTGCGAGAACCTAAAGTTAGTTTTGTTTTTAGCAAACTCATTTAACCCGAATAGAAGAGAGCTAAGAGTCCCAGAGTAAAGATCAAGGAGTAAAAGATCCTAATACCACCCAATGGCGACGTGGGCCCATAGGCCACACAGCCATGTTAGTAAAGGTTTTACAATGACTAGACTCAACTTCGGCCAAAGAGTTGGAAAGGGGATTCCTAGAGGCAGTCGGCTCTGATACCAACTTGTGACGCTCCCGATTCAATCGTACACTAATCATGCACGCAAACGTGTACGATCAAGATCAGTGACTCACGGGAAGATATTACAACACAACTCTAATAAACATAAATAAGTCATACAAGCATCATAATACAAGCCAGGGGCCTCGAGGGCTCGAATACAAGTGCTCGATCATAGACGGGTCAGCGGAAGCAAAAATATCTGAGTACAGACATAAGTTAAACAAGGTTGCCTTAAGAAGGCTAGCACAAACTGGGATACAGATCGAAAGAGGCGCAGGCCTCTTGCCTGGGATCCTCCTAAACTACTCCTGGTCGTCGTCAGCAGCCTGCACGTAGAACTAGGCACCTCCAGTGTAGTAGTCGTCGTCGACGGTGGCGTCCGGCTCCTGGGCTCCAGCATCTGGTTGCGACAACCAGAAAGAAAGGAAAGGGGGAAAAGGGGGGAGAAAGCAACCGTGAGTACTCATCCAAAGTACACGCAAGCAAGGAGCTACACTACATATGCATGGGTATATGTGTAAAGGGCCATATCAGTGGACTGAACTGCAGAATGCCAGAATAAGAGGGGGATAGCTAGTCCTATCGAAGACTACGCTTCTGGCAGCCTCCGTCTTGCAGCATGTAGAAGAGGGTAGACTGAAGTCCTTCAAGTAGCATCGCCAAGTAGCATCTCCAAGTAGCATCTCCAAGTAGCATCTCCAGTAGCATCGCATAGCATAATCCTACCCGGCGATCCTCCCCTCGTCTCCCTGTGGAAAAGCGATCACCGGGTTGTCTGTGGAACTTGGAAGGGTGTGTTTTATTAAGTATCTGGTTCTAGTTGTCATAAGGTCAAGGTACAACTCCGGGTCGTCCTTTTACCGAGGGACACGGCTATTCGAATAGATAAACTTCCCTGCAGGGGTGCACCACATAACCCAACACGCTCGATCTCATTTGGCCGGACACACTTTCTTGGGTCATGCCCGGCCTCGGAAGATCAACACGTCGCAGCCCCACCTAGGCACAACAAAGAGGTCAGCCCGCCGGTCTAAATCCTATGCGCGCAGGGGTCCGGGCCCATCGCCCATTGCACACCTGCACGTTGCGAGGGCGGCCGGAAGCAGACCTAGCCTAGTGGCGTTCCAGTCCAATCCAGCGCGCGCCGCTCCGTCGCTGACGTCAAGAAGGCTTCGGCTGATACCACGACACCGGGATACCCATAACTACTCCCGCGTAGATGGTTAGTGCGTATAGACCAAATGGCCAGACTCAGATCAAATACCAAGATCTCGTTAAGCGTGTTATTATGAAGCAACCGCGGACGCCAACCAGGGCCAGGCCCACCTCTCACCTAGGCGGTCTCAACCTGCCCTGTCGCTCCGACACAAAGATCCACACAGAGGGCCGTCGGGACAAAGGTCCTTTCAGCCCCCAATCCGTGAATCACTCGCGGGTACTCTTCGAGCTGACCCGACTTTAGTCACCATCTGTATAGTATGTACGTATGTATAGTATATACACGTGATCACCTCCCAAGTGATCACGGCCCGATAGTATAGCAAGGCAGACTGACAAGAATGTAGGGCCAATGATGATAAACTAGCATCCTATACTAAGCATTTAGGATTGCAGGTAAGGTATCAACAGATGTAGCAACAATGTCAGGCTATGCATCAGAATAGGATTAACGGAAAGCAGTAACATGCTACACTACTCTAATGCAAGCAGTATAGAGAAGAATAGGCGATATCTGGTGATCAAGGGGGGGGGCTTGCCTGGTCGCTCTGGCAAGAAGGAGGGGTCATCAACTCCGTAGTCGAACTGAGCAGTAGTAGCGTCGGTCTCATAGTCTACCGGAGAGAAGAGGGGGAAGAAACAATAAATATATTGCAAACATAAGCAGGATGATGTAAGACATGACAATGAGCGGTGCTAGGTGTGCCCTAACGTGGTAGTAGGTGATACCGGCACAGGGGGAAACATCCGGGAAAGTATCCCCGGTGTTTCGCATTTTCGGACAGGTGAACCGGAGGGGGAAAGTTGTGTGTTCGCTATGCTAGGGATGTGTGGCGGACGAATGGGCTGCGTATTCGGATTCGTCTCGTCGTTCTGAGCAACTTTCATGTACAAAGTATTTTCATCTGATTTACGGATTATTTTATATTAATTTCCAAAGTTTTAATTCATTTTCTAATTTATTTTAATTCGAATTAAACCAGAATATTCTTCTGTCACCTAGTGTCACTCTAGCCAGAGTGCATGACCGTGGGCCAGGGGAGTGCTGAGTCAGCAACCCAGTCAGCGTTTGACTGGGTCTACTTTGACTAGTCAAAGGGTCAGGTGGGACCCTTCTGTCAGTGTCACAAGTATTTAAAGATTGCTTTTAAACGGTTTATTTAGAGGTGGGGGGCACTGTCATAGTCGAATCAAATAACAGGGTTACTTAGTTTGGTTAACAGGGGCATTCACCTAATCTAATTAGGTGGGACCCATTTGTCATTTGCTAACAGGCTTAATTAGCATTAATTTGATACTACTAAACTAAACCTACTACTACTAGTAGTAAACAAGGGCCGGCCGTTCGTGCGAGAGACACAGCCAGTGCTGTGCTCACACATGCACACAAGCACGGCGGCCAGAGCCGGCCGACGCTAGGAGGCACGGAGCTGGGAGCAACGACCCGCGGCTAGAGCAGGGAGCGGCGGTCGACGGTAAGCGGCGCGTGGACACCGGCGCCAGCGGCGCAGCAGGCGGGAGCAACAGCAGTTAAGCATGAGCAGCACAGCCAGCAGCAGATCAGCAGTAGCAGGCGGGCGCAACAGGGGAGTGCGGCAGCGAACGGCCGCGGACGCGCGCGGTGCACATGGCCCGAGCGAACAAGGCAGCAGGGCGCAGGGGCCAGGGCGGTGCGTTGGGGCCGGCCATGGCGCGACCAGCAATGGGTGCGGGAGGTGCGGCGGCGACGGCCAGGGCGGATGGGCTCGTCGGCTTCCTGTCAGTGCCAGGAGCACACCGGGAACACTGGTTCGGGCAGAGGAGCACGGGGTGCTCGACCCCCGTCGGCCATGGCGGATGGTGAAGTTCAGTGCTCGCGGACACCGGTGATACGGCATGAATCCGAGGGGGAAGCAGAGGGAAAAGGAAGAGGGGCTCACAGCGAGCCTGTAGTTGTGCTAGCGTGGGCTCGGGGGAGGCCTGGTGGAGCGAGACGGCGGCGGATTCGTCGATGGCGTCGCGGTGGCTGGAGGTTGAAGACGACGTCGATCCCTGCGATCCAGCGGCTCCCGGATCCAACTGGTAGACGTAGGCGAAGGAGTGGACGTCGACGAAGCTCGCGGACGAGGTGGCTGGGCACGAGGAGCTCGGTGGGCGCGTGGATGTCGGAGGCCATGGCGAGGTAGGTTCGGCCAAGGGTTGCGGGGACGAAAGCGGCACAGGGGAGGGGAAAAGGAGAGCTAGGGTTCGTCAACGCGTCGAGGGGGATCATATAGACCGTCAAGGAGCCATGGATGCACGGCGCGTGGACGATCCGTCCATGGACGCATGAGCGATGGCCAACACTCCCCTGATGAACAGGGGTCGAAGATGGGGAGCTCGTCGACTGGGCCTGGTGGCCTGGATGCCTGGTTAGGCCGAATGGCCCAGGGGGAAGAGGGGTTTGGTTTTTCTTTCCTTTTGTTTTATTTGTACCTTTCCTTTTCTGATTTCTCTTTGTTTCCTATTGTTTTATTTTTTTGTAAAATATATGTACTTGGCATCTAATTTAGTAATTCAATTTATGCCATTGTCACAAAAAGTCAAGTCCTCGAATAATTTAGTTTGACACTTTATTAATTAGAAAAGGTATTTAAATAACTATTTATGCAGCTGTTTTATTCATCTAATAGTATTTAAACATTTTATAAAAGTGGGGTTTCTTCACCACAATCACCTTTGCATTATTTAGCACAACTCGAACATTTTAGTTTTAAAGTTTGAAAACTTTTGTTGTTTGTCTTTATTTTAAATTTGAATTTGAATCGTTTTTGAACCATCACGAGATTAACTAAAGTGACAGCGGTGACATGGCATCATTAGGAGAGGGTTACTGTAGCTTAATTATCCGGGCGTCACATCAGCATGAAGAACTTTCACAACGGTGCATACTCAGGGAGAACACTTCTTGATTATTAGTGAGAGATCATCCTAAAATGCTACCGTTAAACAAAGCAAGATAAGATGCATAAAGGATAAACATCACATGCAATCAATATAAGTGATATGATATGGCCATCATCATCTTGTGCTTGTGATCTCCATCTTCGAAGCACCGTCGTGATCACCATCATCACCGGCGCGACACCTTGATCTCCATCGTAGCATCATTGTCGTTACGCCATCTATTGCTTCTACGACTATCGCAACCGCTTAGTGATAAAGTAAAGCAATTACAGGGCGTTTGCATTTCATACAATAAAGGGACAACCATACACTACTAGGGAAAAGGCTAGCAGCAGCGCGGGTTTTCACGCTAGCAGCAGCGCGGGTGGCCGTGCTACTAATAAGGCGCTACAGCTAACTCATAGTAGTAGCGCGGCCCCAACCCGCGCTACTACTGTTGACGATATCAGCAGCGCTTTTTGCGAACGCGCTACTATTAACTAGATGTAGCGATTTCTTCATCCCTCGCTACTGCTATATCTTTCATCATTTTCCCACTGCCCCATTCCCTTTCAGTTCTCCTTTCACTTTCAGTTCTCCATTCAGATACTAGATACTAGGTACTGCTAGTAGATATCAAATTCATAAACCATTACTAGGTACGGTAGTACTCCCTTCGTTCCAAATTACTCGTCGTGGTTTTAGTTCAAACCACGATGAGTAATTTGGAACGAAGGGAGTACTAAGATAACAATTTCATGCATAGCCAACATGCATCCTCAAGCAGTACATGGTCATATCAACGGCCATCATCATATGTAGTTCTAGATGATATCGACGATGATCATCATATGTAGTTCTAGATGATATAGCCACACACACATATGTAGTTCTAGATGATATAGCCACACACACATATGTAGTTCTAGATGATATCAAAGACAATCATCATCCTCAAGCCTGGGCGGTTGGTGTTCCTGATAGTAATTAGGATGGCCTGTCCAACACGAAGATTCTTGCCATCGAGGAATTTCTTCCACCCAACCGAGCTTAAGTGTGTGCGACCGTCCGTGTCCACGCGGTAAGTACAGGTTGTGACGGAGCCCCTTGCAGTAAGGCGTAGTCTAGCTGAGCCTTCTTCAGGGGGCTCGATACCATAACTCACAGATATGCTCTTTGCCAATTTCTGAATAAGAAAAACATATCAATTAATAAGCATGTGATCGAACTCTACACTAAAACATATATATCATCGACTAGATTCCACACAACATACCATATCATTGGACTGTACACTAAGTAATTCACACTATTAATTTGCATTTGTAAGTATAACATACCATAAGCAAAATGACACAATGTAGTAATGCCAACACTAAAAATAAAATAGTTATTACATTTCATCTAATTTCTTACCGCTGCATGACGAAAACTCTGCTGGAAGTAGATGCAGAACAGCTTGCCAGTTGCAAGGCTGCTGGCGCATCTTGACTTGCACAGTTGACATAGTGGTGGTGGTGGTGGCGCCATTCTTCCTAAAGCAATATGAGCAAAGGATTACTAAATCAACTAAATCAAAATGTTCCTAAGTCAACTAAATCAACTAGCCTACTAAATCAACTGAATCAAAATGTTCTAAGTCAACTAAATCAACTAACCTACTAAGTCAACTAAATCAAAATGTTCTAAGTCAACTAAATCAACAAGCCTACTAAATCAACTAAATCAAAATGTTCTAAGTCAACTAAATTAACTAAATGAATTAGCCTACTAAATCAACTAAATCAAAATGTTCTAAGTCAACTAAATCAACTAGCCTACTAAATCAACTAAATCAAAATGTTCTAAGTCAACTAAATCAACTAGCATACTAAGTCAACTAAATTATATCAACTAAATCAAAATGTTGCATATGAGCAGGAGGGAGAAGGAGGGCGACTCGAGGAGGGAGAAGAGAGTAGGATGGAGGAGGAAGGCGGAGCGAGGAGGGGCCGGCCGGCGCGGCCAGTTGAGGGAGGACGGAGGAGGAAGGCGGAGCGAGGAGGGGCCGGCCGGCGCGGCCAGTTGAGGGAGGACGGAGGAGGAAGGAGGAGCGAGGAGGGGCCCGCCAGCGGCGAGTGCAGAGGGAGGACGGAGGAGGAGGCCGGTACCGAGTCCAGCAAGGAGGAGGATGTGACGGCGCGCGGCGCAGACGGAGGAGGGGCGACGGGGGCGCGTGGCGCAGACGGAGGAGAGGGGCGATGGGGGGGCGCGGCGCAGATTTTGAGTGGCTGTGTGTGAGTGGATCCGAAGGGAGGAGATGAGGGAGATGGATGGCTTAGAAGTAGCGCACTTCAGCAAAACACGCTACTGCTAAGCTATCTAGCAGCAGCGCTTTTCACAGTAAAGCGCTACTGCTATGTGTCAGCATGCAAAAATACACATTGATCATCAACGATCTTTTTGTGTACAATCTGATTTGACAATATGAGTCCTCACCGGTTTAGGAACAGGTGAAGACTCATATTCCAGCCACAAATTCTACACATAGAGTTCAATGAAGATCAAGTGCTTGTCAAACTGTGAGAAGTAACATATTTAAGGTGGTAGAAACTCTCTTCACGGAGCAAGGTGGGACTAAATTTTTGTAGGAAACTTAGCAGTAGCGCTTATCTGGGAAATGTGTTGCTACTATGCTACGTAGCAGTAGCGCGCGTCATTTTAAAGCATTGCTGCTATAACTAGCCTCGCGGCGGCCTCGTAGGAATTATAGCAGCAGCGCGTCTTTGGGTGGACGCGCTACTGCTATATTTGTCTCAGCAGCGAGTTTCAATGGTCTGCGCTACTGCTAGTTAGCAGCAGCGAGTTATTTTGAAGCGCGCTGCTGATAAGATTCTGTGTATAGGCTTTTCCCTAGTAGTGATATGGCTCCTGCCAGTTGCCGATAACTTCGGTTACAAAACATGATCATCTCATACAATAAAATATAGCATCACGTCTTGACCATATCACATCACAACATGCCCTGCAAAAACAAGTTAGACGTCCTCTACTTTGTTGTTGCAAATTTTACGTGGCTGCTACGGGTTGAGCAAGAACCGTTCTTACCTACGCATCAAAACCACAACAATAGTTCGTCAAGTTAGTGTTGTTTTAACCTTCGCAAGGACCGGGCGTAGCCACACTCGGTTCAACTAAAGTTGGAGAAACAGACACCCGCTAGTCACCTGTGTGCAAAGCACGGCGGTAAAACCAGTCTCGCGTAAGCGTACGCGTAATGTCGGTCCGGGCCGCTTCATCCAACAATACCGCTGAACCAAAGTATGACATGCTGGTAAGCAGTATGACTTGTATCGCCCACAACTCACTTGTGTTTTACTCGTGCATATAACATCTACGCATAAAACCTGGCTCTGATACCACTATTGGGTAATGTAGTGATTTCAAAAAAATTCCTACACACACTCAAGATCATGGTGATGGCATAGCAACGAGAGGGGAGAGTATTGTACACGTACCCTCGTAGACCGTAAGCGGAAGCGTTCTGACAACGCGGTTGATGGAGTCGTACGTCTTCACGATCCGACCGATCCAAGTACCGAACGTACGGCACCTCCGAGTTCAGCACACGTTCAGCTCGATGACGATCCCCGGACTCTGATCCAGCAAAGTGTCGGGGATGAGTTCTATCAGCACGACGGCATGGTGACGATGATGATGTTTTACCGGCGCAGGGCTTCGCCTAAACTCCGCGACGATATGACGAGGTGGAATATGGTGGAGGGGGGCACCGCACACGGCTAAGGAACGATCCGTAGATCAACTTGTGTGTTCTAGGGTGCCCCCTGCCCCCGTACATAAAGGATCAAGGAGGGAGGCCGGCCGGCTCTAGGGGGCGCGCCAAGGAGGGGGGAGTCCTCCTCCTAGTGGGAGTAGCACTCCCCTTTCCTAGTCCCACTAGGAAGGAGGAAGGGGGAAGGAAAGAGAGGGAGAGGGAGAGGGAAAGGGGGGGCCGCGCCCCCTCCCGTAGTCCAATTCGGACTCCTCATGGGGGGGCGCCACCTCCTGGGCTGCTGCCCTCTCTCTCCCCTCGGGCCCACTAAGGCCCAATACTTCCCCCGGGGGGTTCCAGTAACCCCTCCGGCACTTCGGTTTTCTCCGAAATCACCCGGAACACTTCCGGTGTCCGAATATAGTCATCCAATATATCAATCTTTATGTCTCGACCATTTCGAGACTCCTCGTCATGTCCGTGATCACATCTGGGACTCCGAACAAACGTCGATACATCAAAACTTATAAACTCATAATAAAACTGTCATCATAACGTTAAGCGTGCGGACCCTACGGGTTCGAGAACTATGTAAACATGACCTAGAACTATTCTCGGTCAATAACCAATAGCGGAACCTGGATGCCCATATTGGCTCCTACATATTCTACGAAGATCTTTATCGGTCAAACCGCATAACAACATACGTTGTTCCCTTTGTCATCGGTATGTTACTTGCCCGAGATTCGATCGTCGGTATCTCAATACCTAGTTCAATCTCGTTACCGGCAAGTCTCTTTACTCGTTACGTAATGCATCATTCCGTAACTAACTCATTAGCTACATTGCTTTCAAGGCTTATAGTGATGTGCATTACCGAGAGGGCCCAGAGATACCTCTCCGACAATCAGAGTGACAAAACCTAATCTCGAAATAGGCCAACCCAACATGTACCTTTGGAGACACCTGTAATACTCCTTTATAATCACCCAGTTACGTTGTGACCTTTGGTAGTACCCAAAGTGTTCCTACGGTAAACGGGAGTTGCATAATCTCATAGTTACAGGAACATGTATAAGTCATGAAGAAAGCAATAGCAATATACTAAACGATCAAGTGCTAGGCTAACGGAATGGGTCATGTCAATCACATCATTCACCTAATGATGTGATCCCATTAATCAAATGACAACACATGTCTATGGTTAGGAAACATAACCATCTTTGATTAATGAGCTAGTCAAGTAGAGACATACTAGTGACATTGTGTTTGTCTATGTATTCACACATGTATCATGTTTCCCTGTTAATACAATTCTAACATGAATAATAAACATTTATCATGATATGAGGAAATAAATAATAACTTTATTATTGCCTTTAGGGCATATTTCCTTCAAAGGGTTGATTGAAAGGAGTTTTTCAAGGGAAAACCTGGATTAAGTTACTTGAACATTGAGCATCAAGATCTATGAGGATAGATCAAAAACGCTTAATGGTACTTTCAAATGAGCACATACCTTGACATGATATTGAAGGTGTTCAAGATGGATCAGTCAAAGAAGGAGTTCTTGCTTGAGTTGTAAGATATGAAGTTAAGACTTAAAGCTCGACCACGGTAGAAGAGAGAGAAAGGACAAAGGTTCCTCCCCTATGCTTTAGACGTAGGCTCTACAGTATGCTATGCTGAGTACCGCACATGGTGTTTGCCTTGCCACGTGTCTGGCAAGGGGGTAGAAGAGTGATCCAGGAGTGGATCATTGGACAGCGGTCAAAATTGTCCTTGGAGTTATAAGGACATGTTTCTCGATTATGGAGGTGATAAAGAGTTCGGCGTAAAGGGTTACTGTCCGTGTCAAAACCGGCGGATCTCGGGTAGGGGATCCCGAACTGTGCGTCTAGGCGGATGGTAACAAGAGACAAGGGACACGATGTTTTTACCCAGGTTCGGGCCCTCTTGATGGAGGTAAAACCCTACTCCTGCTTGATTGATATTGATGATATGGGTAGTACAAGAGTGGATCTACCACAAGATCAAGGAGGCTAAACCCTAGAAGCTAGCCTATGGTATGATTGTTGTTGTTGTGTCCTACGGACTAAAACCCTCCGGTTTATATAGACACCGGAGAGGTCTAGGGTTACACAGAGTCGGTTACAATGGTAGGAGATCTACATGTCTGTATCGCCAAGCTTGCGTTCCACGCCAAGGAAAGTCCCATCCGGACACAGGACGAAGTCTTCAATCTTGTATTTTCATAGTCTTGGAGTCCGGCCGATGATGATAGTTCGGCTATCCGAACACCCCCTAGTCCAGGACTCCCTCAGTAGCCCCCGAACCAGGCTTCAATGACGACGAGTCCGGCGCGTATATTGTCTTCGGCGTTGCAAGGCGGGTTCTCCTCCAAATTCCATATGCTTGCCGAATAGTGTCCGGCTTCCTTATAAATGTTGCGCTCCTTGGCTTCTACGCCTAATAATGGCCCTCTTCCACGTGTTGTATGAATGCGAAAAGCCAGGGTATTTTTACGTTTTTACCCCCAAGCTGCGCGACTAAGCTGCCTATAAGAGAGGCAAGGATCTAGATCCAAATCACACCATCCTCCTTCCGCGAGTACTCATCGGAGCGCTTCTGACAAAAATCCACTCCATTATGGACAGTCGACGCGGCTCCTCCTCTCGCGCTCCCAGCCCTCTGCCAAGAGATTGGAGGAGATGTTCAGTCCCGCACAGCGAGCTGGTGACGCTCCAAGCGGAGGGATACCTTCCTCCGGCCTTCATGGTCTTGGTCCGAGCCGGGCTGGCCACCTACAAGGGCAGAAAGCAGGCGGAGAACACCCCCAATCCCTCCAAAGGAGAGCGGGTGTGCTTCGTCCCTTATCTAATAAGGGGGCTCGGATTTCCCATACATCCGTTTCTCCGGGGGCTCCTGGAGTTCTACGGACTCCAGCTTCATCACCTTACGCCCGCCTCCATTTTGCATATTGCGGGTTTCGTAGCTCTTTGCGAGCTGTTCCTGGGCATCGAGCCCCATTTTGCACTGTGGAAGAGATTCTTTTGCCTCGTACCCCGTTCTTACGAGGGGTCGATATATCAAGTGGGCGGAGCCGAAATATGGCGCATCGCCGGGACCGGATATCTATCCGGAACCCCGAAGAAAGCGTCCGAAGACTGGCCTTCGGAATGGTTTTATATGGAAGACGCTCCACTGCCAGACCCAGTTCGGATCGGCCTCCAGGAGTTCAGCAACGCTCCTCTGAAGAAACGCCTGAGTTGGCGCCCGCGGAGCCCTCAACGGGAGGATGATAGGAGCGTCCATTATCTGATGGGCCGGATAAGGTTGCTGGCTCATTCCGGATTGACCATGATTGGAGTCATGGCCATGTGCATTATGCGAGGGGTGCAGTCGCTCAAATATAGGGGCCACCCCATGTGGGATTTCAACGGGGAGAATGACGCCACCCGTCATGGCCGCAAGGGGCCGGGATAGGCCGCCGATCTGGTGAAGATCCTGTCTGGCTTGTACAAGGGGGAGAAGGAGGACTTCCTCCACACGAGTCCATTGAATGGATTCTCCATGAATAACCCTCGGAGCTGGGTAAGCGGGCGTTTATCTATCCGATCCGTGCTTTCAAAGTTAAGTGTTTCACTTTATGATTTCGATGCAGGAACTGCGCCGGGATGTGGAGGGCATACACAGCTCGACTCCACAACCCGAGGATCCGGGAAGATCCCTTGACCCGACCTCCGAAGAGGATCCGGACATAGAGGTGGAGCTGATCGACGGGGTGTTCCACCAACTTAGCATGGACAATGCTCTAGTCGCCATTACGGCTGACTACACCGGTTTATCTCCGGCTTCCCAGGTAACTATGACCGAAGTCCTGACACCATTACTTCATCCGTGCTTTATTTCTGACCACCGCATACCAACGGTGTCTCACAGGAGGTGCCTTCAAGGCGGGAAGCCGAACCTGCGGCGGCTGACAATCAAGGGTCAGTTCGGCCCAGCAGGCGGAAGAGGGGTGCGGTGGGAATCGATACGTCGCCGCAAGGTATAGCACGCCCTTGTTTTTAAGAGAAAGATTCCTGGAGGTATGTTAATACTCATGACTTTTCCAGGAGAAAGAGCGCTCGCCGGACTGAGCCCGGAGAGGTTGCCGCCCAAACCTCCGCCAGCCAGGCTCCAACACCTGGTCCGGAGAGGGAGGCGAGCGCAAGGCGCGAGCCGGATGCTCCTCCAACGGAGGATGCCGACAGGCTGTCCGCCACCAGGTCTGAGGTGGAGAGCGCCATGAATCACAGGCACCGCCGGACAGTTCTTCGCGACGCGTGTTTCTCCCCGGAGGCGTTGAATGCCTTTAATGCGGGAGACGCACACCTTCGTGCCGCTCAAGATGGTTTAACCAGAGCCACGGAACAGTATGTGAAAGACATACGGGTAAGGAATTTTAATAGTTATATATGCTAGTAGCCCCCGAGACTTAAAATAGTTAGAATAACTGATTTAAGGATCATTGTTATGCAGGATATTACAGAGAAGAATACCCAGCTGTCCCAGGAGCTCCAAGACTGCAAGGCCCAACTTGAGGCCGCACTAGCCGCCGCAGGGGGAGCCACAAAGACCCCCTCTGGTAATACATACTTCGAAAAGATAAATAGTTTATGAAGTGCGGCGTGCGTATAAATCTGACAATAATTTTGCAGATGGTGCCGGACTCGATCCGGACAAGCAACAGCTACTGCGCCAGCTGAAGGCTGGCGAGAGGGTGCTTATGAAGGTGCAGCAGGAGAGGAACAAACTCCAAGATTCCAACACCCAGCTGGGCGAAGAACTAAAAGGTGTTCGGGCCCAGCTGTCTGGCTCCGTGAAGGAGAATCAGCGGCTTCGTCGTGGCATTTATATTAAGTGCTTGAGCAAACTCTTTTGAAAACAAGAGTTCGGCGAGGGAGTCGATTGACAGAAATATGTTTGTAGGTGTGCTCACGGGTCGTCCTGCGAAGGAAATGCCCGGTTCAATGGGTGATCTGCTTCCCGAGCTGCTGCAGCTGCACGAACGTGTTCGGCAGGCGATGAGCGGCGGCGTCCAGGCCTTATGGCCATCCGTCTCCCTGCCCGCGGGTCTTGGAGGGCTTGTATAGAAGCTTTAGGGGGCACGGCAGCGCTTCCGTCTATGGAAGATATCGGCCTGCCGTCAAGGCGCCCGGGAGGCCTAGGCCATGGTGAAGACGTGGTATACGAAGCCTGATCCGAACCACATGGCCGAGGTCGGACCTGTGTGGCCCGATGGGAAGGAGATTCCTGTGAGCTTAATGTACGGCCAAGTAGAGTTGGCCGCTAAGTATTCCCAACAGGACTGTAAGCTAGACAGCCTGTTAGATGGGATTGAAGAGGAGTACAATCAGTCAATTTGACGATGTAATCTGAAATGACATGTAAAATGCCTTCTAGCCGGATTGTAGATCGTTTGTCTTTGCGGACCTTTTAGCTTCGACCTCGGGACCCTAGAGTCCGCAGTGTGTCCGAATACCCTCACGGTTATTAAAAAAAGGAACCGGGGCATGCATGGAGACCAGGCGTAGGGGTCATTAGTGCTTTATCAGACAAGTGCCCAACTAGTTATGTTATATTACATGGTTAGTAAGAAACATCTTCCAGGGAGAATAGTTCCGTTAGGGGTTCCTTTCCCTGGGAGGCCTGCCCTAAAGTGCATGTCCGGACTGCGAAAAGAGCAGAAAAGCATCTGGGGTCATTTGAATAAATAAATAAGAAATCATCTTTCAAGTCACCGATCAAATATTCCCTTAAGAACGCTAGCTTGCGGCTTCACCCAGTCTGAGGTACACATCCGGCTGACCCGACAGTAACAATCGCAGAGGTGCTCCCTTTACCTCCTAGCCGAACAATCGGGAACGTAGGGGTAAGCACAGGAGCCAGGCAACCCAGCTTGGCCAAAACTTAAGTCATATCGATGCATATAATGGTGAGTAAAAGGTACATGCAGAAATGTGACGCATGTGTTGGGCATGAAGCCCGTATAAATAAGCTTCTGTTAAAGAAGCCCCCAGGTATATGAGTGCGAGTAGCACGTCAAGTGTGTGCGAACAATACGCAGGTCGGCCCACAAAGGCTTTACGGAAAGAAGGGAGGAAGGAAGAGAAAAAACAAAAGACAGCAAACTTTTAAAATGTTGACGGAGGAAGGAGACGAACCCTGAGTCCGGCGCTAGGCGTAGAATCTTCGGAGGCAGGCTGCGTTCCATGGGTTCGGCTCGAGTTGATTGTTCGATGTGTTTCGTAGACGGTATGCTCCGCCGGTCAGGACTTGATCGATGACGAAGGGACCTTCCCACTTGGGCTTGAGTTTGTCCTTTTTCTTGTCCGGCAGGCGTAGAACTAGTTCGCCAACATTGTAAGTTTTGGCCCGTACTTCTCTACTTTGATATCGTCGAGCCTGCTGCTGATAGAATGCAGAACAAGCCTTTGCCACGTCGCGCTCCTCCTCCAATGCGTCCAAACTGTCCTGCTGATCCAACTCGGCTTCTCTTTCTTCATACATGCGCACTCGAGGTGAGTCATGAATTATATCGCAGGGCAAAATTGCCTCTGCACCGTATACCATAAAGAATGGCGTGAATCCGGTAGTACGATTTGGCGTGGTCCGCAGCCCCCAGAGTACGGAGTCGAGCTCCTCCACCTAGTGCGTGTTAGATTCCGTGAGGGACCGCACTAACCTGGGTTTAATGCCGCTCATGATTAGACCATTTGCTCGTTCGACTTGACCGTTAGTTTGAGGGTGATAGACTGAAGCGTAGTCGAGCTTGATGCCCATATTTTTGCACCAGAGTTTAACCTCATCGGCCGTGAAGTTCGTGCCGTTATCAGTGATGATGCTGTGGGGGACGCCATAACGGTGTACTACCCCAGATATGAAGTCTATCACAGGTCCGGATTCGGCTGTTTTAACCGGCTTGGCCTCTATCCATTTATTGAATTTATCCACCATGACCAATAGGTATTTTTTGCTTGTGGGTTCCCCCTTTAAGGGGTCCAACCATGTCAAGCCCCCAGACCGCGAATGGCCAGGTGATGGGTATAGTTTTGAGGGCGGTGGGTGGCATGTGGCTTTGATTAGCAAAGAGTTGGCAACCGACGCAGCGTTGGACTAAGTCCTGAGCATCTGCCCGGGCAGTTGGCCAATAAAATTTTGTACAGAAGGCCTTGCCCACAAGGGCCCGGGCTGCGGCGTCGTGCCCGTCGAGTCTGGCGTGAATTTCAGCCAGGAGATTTCGCCCTTCCTCTTTAGAGATGCACCTTTGAAGGACTCCGGTTGTGCTTTTCTTATAAAGTTCTCCCTCATGGACCTTGTAGGCTTTAGATCGCCGAACTATGCAGCGGGCCTCATTTTGGTCTTCGAGAAGTTCTTGCCTGATTAAGTAGGCTAGGAATGGTTCCGTACATGGGGCAATTACTGTCATTATTTCGTGGGCTGAAGGTGTTATTTCATTGGCTGAGCCACCGATTGTGTCAGAATGTTCCGTGTTGGGTGGTGCGGTTGGTTCCGGGTTGTTATTTCCGGGCTCCTCTTCCCATAATACGGATGGCTTAAAGAGCCGCTCCAGGAAGATGTTTGGAGGGACGGCGTCGCATTTTGCGCCGATGCGTGCCAACACATCGGCTGCCTGATTATTATCCCGGGCTACATGGTGGAATTCATGTCCTTCGAACCGAGCTGACATTTTTAAGACGGTGTTACGATAGGCTGCCATTTTCGGATCCTTGGCGTCAAAGTCTCCATTTACCTGGGATATTGCGAGGTTTGAATCCCTGCGCACCCACTACTAGGGAAAAGGCTATACACAGAATCTTAGCAGCAGCGAGGGTTAAAAACCCTCGCTACTGCTACTTACTAGCAGCGCATGTTTTTAAACATCGCTACTACTAAGTTGATAGCAGCAGCGCGGGTTTGTAACCCTCGCTACTACTAAGCGGTCTCTACCGTGCCCCCCAGGATATGCCATAGTAGTAGCGCGGGTTTTTAACCCTCGCTACTACTAAGTTGATAGCAGTAGCGCGGGTTTTTAACCCTCGCTACTACTAAGTTGATAGCAGTAGCGCGGGTTTTTAACCCTCGCTACTACTAACCCGCGCTACTGCTATCAACTTAGTAGTAGCGAGG
>NC_057810.1:72641758-72695421 GCF_018294505.1 Triticum aestivum | reverse complement strand
CTTTTCAGTTTTAAAAAAAATAAAAGAAAATGATAAAAATGTCAAAAAAATAAAAGAAAATAAGTTTCCCATGTGATATGTGGTCTAGTTGTTGGGAAAATTTACAAATATGAATTTCGACTTTATTTGCAAAATCTCTCCGGAAAATTGTAAAATGGCCATAACTTTTGCATACGAACTCGGATGAAAAAGTTTTTTATATGAAAAAGCATCTACTCGAAAAGTTACATCCGAATTTAATCGGGGGAACCCCGTTAAACATTTTTAAAATCCTCAAAAGCCTAACAGAAAAAAAGTTATGGGGCTTTTAAGATCTGGAGGCAAAAAAATTCAAAAAAAAAATCAGTTTTTTTTTAATTTTTGTTAAATCTGGTCAAACTATGGTCAAACTAATTATTCAAGAATATTAGTGTTACTAAATAATTATTTTAGTTTTTTTGAATTTTGGTCAAATCTGGTCAAACTATGGTCAAACTGTGGTCAAATCTGGTCAAACTATGGTCAAACTATGGTCAAACTAATTATTCAAGAAATATTAGTGTTACTAATTTTTTAGAACAATAGTTTCAAACTCAAACAGTGAAATGTGTGACTTCATGCTCAAGCTAAATTCCTGAGGTTAATAGGATTGACATCTTCATATTGTCAGGAAAACAACAAGTGCAGACTTGGAAACGAGGGAGAATAGAACCCGGAAGTTAAGCGTGCTCAGGCTGGAGTAGTGAGAGGATGGGTGACCGTCCGGGAAGTTAGATGATTTGGAATGATGAGGGGTGATTAGAGATTAAATTGAGCAGCGATGAGGGGTGATTAGAGATTTGAGGTTAAAATAATTCAGAAATTTGAAAATTAGGGAAAAAAATTCAAAAAAAAAATTCGAAAAAATTCAAATTTTTTTTTCAGAGATTACAGATTAGTAGTAGCGCGGGTTCCTACCCACGCTACTGCTATACGTTAGCTGTAGCGCGGGTTGCACCCGCGCTACTGCTATAAGTTAGCTGTAGCGCCTTATTAGTAGCGCGGGTACCCGCGCTACTAATAGGCCCAAAACCCGCGCTGCTGCTAGCCTTTTCCCTAGTAGTGACCTCTAGGCGTTGAATACCCATGGAGATTGCCATCCGGAGACCATGTAGAAGGTCCTCATATTCGGCTGCATTCTTGGAGTCCATGTACATTATCTGAAGTACGTATTTGACTGTGTCTCCGGTTGGGGACATCAATACGACGCCAGCCCCCAAGCCGGCCAACATTTTGGAGCCGTCGAAATGCATGATCCAATTGGAGTATGCGCTGTACTCTTTAGGGAGTTCAGCTTCGGTCCATTCGGCGCCGAAGTCAGCCAAAACTTGTGACTTTATGGCTCGCCGTGGTTTGTAGGTGATGTCGAATGGTAAGAGCTCAATGGCCCATTTTGCGATCCTGCCCGTCGCGTCGGGTTGTTTATAATGTCATTGAGAGGTACTTCGGAGGCCACTGTTATCGAACACTCTTGAAAGTAGTGTCGCAGCTTCCGGGGTGCCATGAATACCGCGTATGCTATCTTTTGATAATGTGGATACCGGGACTTGCATGGAATTAAGACAGTGGATACGTAGTACACTGGTTTTTGAAGAGGGAATTTGTATCCTTCTGTTTCTCGTCCGACGACGAGTATCGCGCTGACAACTTGATGTGTTGCCGCGATATATAATAACATCAGTTCGCCCAGGTTGGGCGCGGCCAGCACCGGATTTGTTGCCAATATGGCTTTTATTTCTTCGAGTCCAGCCGTGGCAGCATCCGTCCATTCGAAGTGTTCGGTGCGCCGGAGGAGGCGATAGAGGGGCAATGCCTTTTCTCCCAACCGGGAGATGAAGCGGCTTAAAGCCGCCACGCATCCAGTCAGTTTTTGTATTTGTTCGAGGTCTTTTGGGATATCCAATTGTGACAGAGCTCGGATCTTGGCTGGGTTTGCTTCAATTCCTCTATCGGATACAATGAAGCCCAGGAGCTTTCCGGCTGGTACGCCGAAAACGCATTTTTCCGGGTTGAGCTTAATGTCATATGCTCGGAGGTTGTCGAATGTGAGCCTCAAATCGTCTACTAGAGTTTTGACGTGTTTGGTCTTAACAACCACATCGTCTACGTATGCCTCCACTGTTTTGCTGATCTGGGTAGCCAGACATGTCTGAATCATGCGCTGATATGTTGTGCCGGCGTTTTTGAGTCCGAAGGGCATTGTGTTGAAGTAGAATGGTCCGTATGGAGTAATGAATGCCGTTGCGGCCTGGTCTGTTTCCGCCATCTTGATTTGATGGTATCCGGAGTATGCGTCGAGGAAGCACAATGAATCATGCCCTGCGGTGGCATCGATGATTTGGTCAATGCGGGGAAGGGGGAAAGGGTCCTTTGGACAGGCCTTGTTAAGGACTTTAAAATCGACACAAAGGCGCCAGGATTTGTCCTTTTTGGGTACCATTACCAGGTTCGCTAGCCAGTCCGGATGTTTTATATCTCTGATGAATCCGGCTTCTAATAGTTTGGCTAGCTCCTCTCCCATTGCCTGTCTTCTGGGTTCGGAAAATCGCCGAAGAGCCTGTTTGACTGGCTTGAATCCTTTTAGGATGTTTAGGCTGTGTTCTGCCAGCCTGCGTGGGATTCCTGGCATATCTGAAGGGTGCCAGGCAAAAATGTCCCAGTTTTCCCGAAGGAATTCTCGTAGTGCGGCGTCTACATCATGGTTTAATTGTGCCCCAATGGAGGCCGTCTTTGTGGGGTCCGTTGGATGGACCTAGAATTTGACTATTTCGTCTGCTGGTTTAAAAGAGGTGGACTTGGATCTCTTATCGAGTATCACATCGTCCCTGTTCACCGTGGAGCACAGCGCAGTGAGTTCCTCTTCCGCTAGGGCTTCGGATAGTGCCTCGAGGGCTAGTGCGGCTGTCTTATTTTTAGCGCGGAGTGCTATGTCCGGATCACTGACAAGAGTGATGATTCCATTGGGCCCGGGCATTTTAAGCTTCATGTACCCATAATGGGGTATAGCTTGGAAAATTGTGAATGCCTCCCGCCCTAGTAAAGCGTGATATCCGCTGCTGAACGGGGCCACTTGGAACGTGACCTCCTCGGACCTGTAATTGTCTGGCGAGCCGAACACCACATCTAGTGTAATTTTTCCTGTGCAGCGTACTTCCCGACTAGGGATTATTCCTCTGAAGGTTGTGCTGCTTCGCTCAATGCGGCTCCAGTCCATTTCCATTTTTTGGAGGGTTTCCTCGTAGATGAGGTTTAATCCGCTGCCGCCATCCATGAGTACCTTAGTAAGACGAAAGCCGTCCACTATTGGACTGAGGACCAATGCGGCAGGTGCTCGGGCTGTTCGGAATTTAGGTTCGTCGCTGGCGTTGAAGGTGATAGCCGTGTCACTCCATGGATTTATTGTTGCTGCTTGGTAGACTTCGGCAAGGCTGTGGAGTGTTCGTTTCCGCATATTGTTTGATGCGAAAGTCTCGAAGACTGTTAATATCATACTGGCACTGTTGTGTTGGTTCTCCCGGGCTAGAAGCTCTTCGCCACTTTTGGCCACCTGCCGTAGTATCCAACATGCTCGAAGGCTATGTGTTGGAGTGGCGCCCTCTATACTGTGAATTTTACAGGGTCCGCTGAGCCATCCCTCTAGTACGGTTTCGTGCCATTTATGGGGGTTTTGCTTTTTGGTTTTTGTCCCGGGTGCCTGAGCATGGTGCACCCTTTTGTTTCGGACTAGGGTCGTGTTCGGAGCCGGATTGTCCCAAAACTTAGTTTGGTTTTCTAGGTGCTCTCCATCGCACAGTACTTTCGTACTATGGACGCCAGATCGGCGAAGCGTGTAATTTCGCGGCGACTTATGGCGTTCGTGATTCCCTTGTCCGTGCAATTGTTGCAAAAATTTGAGATTGCGCTTTCCTCATGGCAGTCCTTTATCCTGTCCATGACCAGGAGGAATATGGCCCAGTAATGATGTACTGTTTCCGTGGGCTCTTGCCGAATTTGAGATAGATCGCTTATGTTTGGGTGGGCGGGTGGAATTAAGTCCGGAACCCTGCCCAACTTGAGGCTCAAGGGCCGAAAAGTTTCCGAATTTGGAAGCTTGGATTGCTGGATGTTGTCCAACGAATCTGGTCTGCTACCTGACTTTAGGTTCAGTACTTGATTGGCATCCGTCCCTCCGCAGGAATCCAGCATGGAGGGATCAGGAATCCGGACATAGCTAGTCTTTAATATAGAAGAAGAGTCGCCGCGTTGTTCCTCTACCACCACAACGTGGTGGGTAACCTGGGGAGAATTAATCTCTCTCAGATCGGTTTTAAGCCCAATCTGATCGTAGTCTGTAGCGACTCCCAGGGCGGCGGTGCGATCCAAGAGCTCGTTTACAGAAGAGAGCTCCATCGGATCCAACTGCTCGGTGAATTCCGAGTTGACGTGAAGATCGCTTTTGATGACCCGAGAAGTCATCGTTGAAGCGGCGGGCGAACAGGCGGTCATAAGAAAACCACCTAGCCGGATAGTTTGGTCGGCGGCCAAAGCTCCTTTGGCAATGGTACCGTCTTTAAAGACGGGAAGAGACATCCTTCCTGATTGTGACAGCACAGAGGAACTCTCAACGAAAGCACCAATGTCGGTGTCAAAACCGGCGGATCTCGAGTAGGGGGTCCCGAGCTGTGCGTCTAGGCGGATGGTAACAAGAGATAAGGGACACAATGTTTTTACCCAGGTTCAGGCCCTCTTGATGGAGGTAAAACCCTACTCCTGCTTGATTGATATTGATGATATGGGTAGTATAAGAGTGGATCTACCACGAGATCAAGGAGGCTAAACCCTAGAAGCTAGCCTATGGTATGATTGTTGTTGTTGTGTCCTACAGACTAAAACCCTCCGGTTTATATAGACACCAGAGAGGGCTAGGGTTACACAGAGTCGGTTACAATGGTAGGAGATCTACATATCCGTATCGCCAAGCTTGCCTTCCACGCCAAGGAAAGTCCCATCCGGACACGGGACGAAGTCTTCAATCTTGTATCTTCATAGTCTTGGACTCCGGCCGATGATGATAGTTCGGCTATCCGGACACCCCCTAGTCAAGGACTCCCTCAGTTACGTCGATGCAAGCTTTAACACCTATCCGAATGACTCTGAGTAGCAAACCGGATACGTATAGTGGAACAACCATTTGGAATAGCTCCAAGTGGAGCGTGGAAGCAGCATTTACAATATGACCTAGAGATTTGCGAAGTACATACGGATCTGAATGTTGCAGACCCGTTGACTAAAACCTCTCTCACAAGCAAAACATGATCAAACCCCAGAACTCATTGAGTCTTAATCACATGATGATGTGAACTAGTTTAGTGACACTAGTAAATTCTTTGGATGTTGGTCACATGGTGATGTGACCTGTGAGTGTTAATCACATGGCGATGTGAACTAGATTATTGACTCTAGTGCAAGTGGGAGACTGTTGGAAATATGCCCTAAAGGCAATAATAAATTAGTTATTATTATTATATTTCCTTGTTCATGATAATCGTTTATTATCCATGCTATAATTGTATTGATAGGAAACTCAGATACATGTGTGGGTACATAGACAACACCTTGTCCCTAGTAAGCCTCTAGTTGACTAGCTCGTTGATCAATAGATGGTTACGGTTTCTTGACCATGGACATTGGATGTCGTTGATAACGGGATCACATCATTAGGAGAATGATGTGATGGACAAGACCCAATCCTAAGCCTGGCACAAAGATCGTGTAGTTCGTATGCTAAAGCTTTTCTAATGTCAAGTATCATTTCCTTAGACCATGAGATTGTGCAACTCCCGGATACCGTAGGAATGCTTTGGGTGTACCAAACGTCACAACATAACTGGGTTGCTATAAAGGTGCACTACGGGTATCTCCGAAAGTGTCTGTTGGGTTGGCACGAATCGAGACTGGGATTTGTCACTCCGTGTGACGGAGAGGTATCTCTGGGCCCACTCGGTAGGACATCATCATAATGTGCACAATGTGACCAAGGGGTTGATCACGGGATGATGTGCTATGGAATGAGTAAAGAGACTTGCCGGTAACGAGATTGAACAAGGTATCGGGATACCGACGATCGAATCTCGGGCAAGTACTATACCACTAGACAAAGGGAATTCAATACGGGATTGATTGAATCCTCGACATCGAGGTTCATCCGATGAGATCATCGTGGAACATGTGGGAGCCAACATGGGTATCCAGATCCCGCTGTTGGTTATTGGCCGGAGAGTTGTCTCGGTCATGTCTATGTGTCTCCCGAACCTGTAGGGTCTACACACTTAAGGTTCGATGACGCTAGGGTTATAGGGAATAGATGTACGTGGTTACCTAATGTTGTTCGGAGTCCCGGATGAGATCCCGGACGTCACGAGGAGTTCCGGAATGGTCCGGACGTAAAGATTTATATATGGGAAGTCCTGTTTTGGTCACCGGAAAAGTTTCGGGTGCTATCGGTAACGTACCGGGACCACCGGGAGGGTCCCGGGGGTCCACCAGGTGGGGCCACTGGCCCCAGAGGGCTGCATGGGCCAAGTGTGGGAGGGGACCAGCCCCAGGTAGGCTGGTGCGCCCCCCCCCCCCCACAAGGGCCCAAGGCGCCTAGGGTTTGGGGAGGGGGCGCCTCCACCTTGCTTGGGGGCAAGTTTCCCCCTCTCCCCCCTTGGCCGCACCCTAGATGGGTTTTGGGGCTGCCGCCACCCCTAGGGAGGGAACCCTAGATGGGGGTGCAGCCCCTCCCCTTCCCCTATATATACTTGAGGTATTGGGGGCTACAAAGACACGAGTTAATGCTCTCCCAGGCGCAGCCCTACCTCTCTCCCTCCTCGTCTCCCGTGGTGCTTGGCGACGCCCTGCAGGATTGCCACGCTCCTCCACCACCACCACGCCATCGTGCTGCTGCTGGACGGAGTCTTCCCCAACCTCTCCCTCTCTCCTTGCTGGATCAAGGCATGGGAAACATCACCGGGATGCATGTGTGTTGAACGCGGAGGTGCCGTCCATTCGGCACTAGGATCATCGGTGATTTGGATCACGACGAGTACGACTCCATCAACCCCGTTCACTTGAACGCTTCCGCTTAGCGATCTACAAGGGTATGTAGATGCACTCCCCTTTCCCTTGTTGCTAGATTACTCTATAGATTGATCTTGGTGTTGCGTAGGAAATTTTGAATTTCTGCTACGTTCCCCAACAGCTGGGTGGATTTCTTGGGACGGATCTGGGTGAACCTGATCTTCGGTTGATGACCGGAGCCGGTGATGACGATGCCCTTATCATCGTTTCCTTCATGAAGGCATCATCGAGGGGAAGCTCCCAACTCCACTCAATACCTCCGGGGGAAACCCTAGATCAGCTGATCGGATGTTGGCGGCATTCATGTGTCGTAACCCCTTTTGGGCGACATTCTTGGAGGTGCACTCGGCTTCGCGGGACCAGCGGACGGCTTCTTTGGTGGAGCGGTGCTTCATCCTACACATTGATGGCGACGGATCTTGACGGCGTGGTGCAGTGCAGATTCAGAGTTCGATGTGGGAGGATGGACTCGCACAGGAGGACGGCGTTGTCTGGCGTCGTGGTGGGGTCGATGGCAGAGAGATTTGGCACAGTAGATGCAACAGTACAGCTCTGAAGATGGACTCGTGGCAGGTGGCTGCGGCGGCCTCATACCCGGCAGGCGTCCTGGTTGAGGAGTGCGCCGGACTGGTAGGTGCCCCATACCAGGCAGGCGTCCTGGTTGGGACCTCAGGTCTTAGATGTTTAGGTTTGGCTGCGATGTCTGTTTGGTATTCGGCCCAGGCTATCAGTGCCCCTTCATCAATTGGATAGGTGTAGCGACAGTTGTTGCTTAGACGGTTTAGTCTTGCTGTTGTATGACTTTATAAGGTCTTGTGAGAATAATTAATAAAGTGGCCGCATGCATCGTCCAGATGCAGAGGCCGGGGGTCATCCTCCTTTTCTAAAAATAAATAACAGGGCGGTACCAATAGTGCTGGAAAAGCGCTCGGCTTATAGCTATGACGTGTACTGACCATTGGTTGGCACCTAGCTACGGATAATGCCGAACATGCCACACAGCTCACATACATGCCACATGGCACCACCGTCTCCATTTGATGGTCGTCACAGTGCTTTATTTTGCCAAGAACCTTCACTTAGCACTCGGCAAAGTGGAAGCCAAGTGCCCGTGAAAAAGCTCTCGGCTTACAGCCCTTTGCCGACATGGTGTAAGCCGAGAAGGGGAAGCCGAGTGCAACACTCGGCATACGGCTCACCAAGTCCAAGGTTGCCTCCACTGAGTATTTTTTAATACTCGGCATATTACGATTTTCCTGTAGTGAGTAGTGACCTCTGTTTTGGTAACCGAGCGAAATTCCGAGATCCCGCGCGGTTACCGCGTTTACCGAGCCCCCTCGAGAAACACTCATATCGAGCAAAAAATCTCGAATAATTTGAAAATTTTGAATTCAAACTCTTGCGGTATGTTAAATAATGTCCATCTCTTCCCTGGAGAGAGAACTGCTGGCGGCCTGGTGGTAAAGCGATACTTCTCTCATCAGGGAGACGCGGGTTCGATTCTCCGACCTCACGATTTTATTTTTGAGGGTGCAAAACTTATAAAAAGCTGCAATTTATTGGATCGACGGGGGGCTCGAACCAGCGACGAGGGAGCAAAGGCCAGCTGCAGTCGACTAACCACTACGCCAGTGCAGGGAAGGTGAAAAATACAGTTAAATAACTCTCTATATCGATTTTAGAAATTTTGAATTCAAAATTTGATTATAAATTTCGTCCGAAATTTATTCGGAATTTTACGGTTACCGTGGTAACCGCAAATTCCGGTGCCCCTCGAGAAAAAAGGTCCACTTGGGATCCAAAACCTTGGTAGTGACGCATGGAGTAATATTTTCGTCCGATATTGCCGGATGAATTCCACAAAGCAGTCTCATCTTCTCCCCGCGATAAAAAGTACTCACATATTGCATGCTTCATGAACGTCTACAAGTATCTTGCGAAAAAGTACAACTACAAGCATTTTTTTGCGGGTAAACTACAAGCAGCTAATGCTTTTTGCTTACCATCTCTTTTTGGAAAGTAAAATACGAGTTCCAATCCAATACGTGTACACATCAAAGAGGAATTCTATATACATTAACGAACACCTTTGCCCCGTCGGTTATCTACCGATCCAATCTTACGCCAAGCCCTCAACTATTATTCTCGACGTACGGGTCAAGTCCTTCTCCTCGATCAAACCCCAGCGATCGTTCTGCACACGCCACCACGTGCCATGGCGACAGAGCTGTCGCCCAAACGCCGCTGTTGTCCGGACGCCACGGTATCGTTGCCAGACGAGCTCATCTTCAACATCCTCTCCTGGGCGCCCTTGAATTCCGTGTGTCGGTTTCGGTGTGTGTGCAGGGTGTGGCGTGCTGTCCTCTCCGACCCAGCCTTCATCGCCACACATAGATCTCGCCACGCGGAGCCGCTCCTTGTCGTCAGATCCTCCCAGGAAAACCCCGGGAGAGGCCACGACCTGCGGCTGATGGACATGGACGGCAATGTTGTCAGGGTGATGAAAGGCATAGGAGGCATGGGGTCGCTCTCCACGAGCGTCGACGACCACGTCTGCATCACCGACTATCTCTCCGGTAGAGCGCATGTGATCAACCTCGCCAAAGGGGAGGTGGTCGTGGACTGCCCGAAACCAAAATTGGAACAACACCACGTCTTTGGTTTTGGCCGTGTTGTACCATCAGGCAAGTACAAGGTGGTTCGCCTCTTGTTGGGTCGGTCGTGCGACTACGAGGTCCTGACGGTAGGAGACGGCGCCAGATGGAGGCGGGTGCGGCCACCTCCCGCCGGTATCTCTGATGGACGGAGCTCCCCTGTTGCCGTCGATGGCACCATGTACTTCTTGAGCTCGGATAGTCCAAGTGACGACGCATTACTTCGCCTTGACCTCGAGAGTGAACAATGGACGAAACCGCTGAAAGGCCCAATGAACACGATGGTCCCCCTGAGGTGGAAGATGAGTGGGATAGTTCGGATAACTGAACTCAATGGCTGTTTTTGTCTGGTTCATCTGGGGGTGCACATGACTGTATGGCTCATGACCGAATCAGAAAATGAGAAGTGGGTCAAGGCGTACACGATTCCGCTGGATCCGTCCACCAAGTATTGTATGCCACTCAGGGTGACAAGTGATGGCGGGAAGTTGATCTTTTTCTCTTCGTGTTACGGACAAGGCTCTAAACTCCGAGTCTACGATCCTAGCACCGAGACATGCACAACGCGATGGGCACTAGGCTGCCATGGAGACACAGTTCGTCTTTGCAACCTGCAATTGGGCCATTTTGTCCGGCCCTAGTTTAATCCACTCTACTTTTGATGTGCTTTTGTGTATAACAAACAAATGTTATATTTGTCAATGCGTGTGCATGATAGTGCCGGACTCGTCGCTCAATGTCTTCATGTTTTCCTATTAGTTCTTACTAGAATGCATCTACATATACAGAGTGTATGCATCGCGGAAACATATGTGTCTATATCGGCTTACTGTTGTAGATGTTGTTATCTTGCTCTTTCATTGATGGTCAAACTTAATAAATATACTCCATCTGTTGCTTGATATAAGGTGTATAGATTTTTGAGAAAAGATCCGAAATATAAGGTGTATTGAGTTGCACCACTCGTCTGGATAATGTTATTAGTGATTTGATCACGTTTCGTTATATTAGGCAAGCTCCTTTATTTTCTCATGTCAAGTAGTCAGGTGTAATCTCGTCGAAAACTTGTGTAATTTCCCCTCCACATGCGTTCTTCAATTTTCGTGCAAAAAACTATACACCCTATATTTAGAAACGGAGGGAGTATTTGAATATATGATCATTGGTGATCTCCAAACACCCGGTGAGATCTCATTTGGCCGCATAAGGCAGAAGATTTTACGAAGACTATATGACTGCTATATACAAAGCTTCGGCTCGAGTTAGTAATAGCCGGCTTGTACCACATAGTAACATCGAGTATATACAAAATCACAAATTCTTCATGCGATATTATCAAAGTTTCATATATAGCACGCTGCGTGTCTATCTAGATGAGCAAACAAGTGACCATGCAACAATGAATTTCATCACACATGAGTGAACCTTAAGAATAGCACAACTTCTACCAGCTTCCCTTGGTGCGAAAACCATTTCATTGTGTGTCATAAACTGTTTCCCATCGGAATATTCGGTTGCAACAGAAAGTTTTAGTGCTCCTTTAATTTCGACGCAAGCAACATGGTGTGTGAGATTGACCATACTATCAGTAGTAACCGGTAGCTTGTCATCTTCAAGAGAGAGCAGCAAAACTTTCATGCCATCTAGACTTCTGGTACTTGCACTGAATATACCTCGGCAACCATTTGGCCATGACCCATGAATAACTTGTATATTGATTGTAGCCTCCACAGATTTAGCAAGGCAAAATTTAATAATGTTTCTTGTACTAGCAACTTTTTAATAGTTACATGCATGTAGTTATAATGACACTCCACAACTTCCTTTCCATTCATTCGTTGCATGCTTGTGGTGTATTAATGATCCCGGTTAACTAAAAGAAAAGTTGACTTGCAAAGGAGTCATTAAATTTTATCTTGGTACCTGTAATATGAGTTTGTGCCCTTGTATAAGGGAATGGAGGGAGTATATTGATTGTAGCCTCCACAGATTTAGCAAGGCGAGCGAATGTCCATTCTAGTTTGGAAAGTTTGCTAGTGGCAACAAGGTTAATCACGCATGAATGATTCCATGCAGATGTTTTATACTTTGCTGCTAAGAAGCTCAAATCTTTATCTTTGGATTCGTAAATGCCGCTCTTCACTTTCAGCACAACCTCAAAGCGCACAGAATTCGACACATCATATAACACAACAGCTCGAGTTGGGCCTGTTAGTGTTAAATAAGGATTCTGCATGCAACAAATAATTGAAGTAGATATTAATTTGACATGCTAAAGATGGTAAATATGTATTTTTTGTTATAACACCAATATGATATATAGCCAACCTAATATAAGTAAATTGCGATAACAAAATAAGCAGAAAAAGAGATAACATTAACCATTGCTTTAAAATTGTGATATCGAGAATAAAAGGAGAAGGCGATATGTTACCATCATTACATAACTCATTTAGTGTCACTGGCACATACTCCCTCCGTTCCTAAATATAAGGTGTATTAGTTTTCCAAAAAGACAACTGTTGTCTATGTTTGACCAACTTTACAGCAAAATATATAAAGATTTATAATACTAAATATATAAAATGTAAAAATATAGTCCATGATGAATCCAGTGATAATGATTTGGTATTCTAGATATTGATATTTTTGTCTATAAACTTGGTCAAACTTAGAGAAGTTTGACTTTTTGGAAAAATAATACACCTTATATTGAAGAACGGGAAAAATTAATGTTTTGTGTAAGCATAATATCCGATAACCCCGGATTCACTATAAAGAACATGCTGGAATGCAACATCCTTCTACAAAATGAACATATAAAAGTAGGTTGCAATTTAGGCATGTTCATATTTTATTTGCCGGGTATAATCTCCCACTAATTCCATTTAAGTATAATCCTTTTAATGGCATTTAAGTATAATACTTTAATTAATTACCATGACGTGTTATTTTGACCCAATTATTTTTCGTGGTCTCTATGAAAGCACATAAAAGGCCCATCAACATACAAGTACCTGGCTCGGATCGCTTAGCGAGTGTAAGCCAAACGAAAAAGACTAAACCAAACCAAGAATACCTATTCCCTTTAATATTAAAACTAAAAATTAAAATTAAATTAAATTAAAGTATAGATAAGCAAAAACATTACTAGCACATGACGACAATGGCTTGTTAATTACTAAGAGGTAATGCTGTGTTAGCAAGTATGTCTAAATCTCGAGAACCTTTGCAAGAAAGCAATGCTTTCTTTAGATTCCCAATAGAGCTAAAGCCCCCCAAAAGGGAATAGTGAGTAGATCACAACAATAAAACTTAGAAAACAGTGACTATCGAATGCAAGGGAAATGTGGCCCAAAACACTGCGATGATCATATCAGGTGCATCACAAATAAAGGAAGAAATATTATGTCTTGATGTTTCAGTGACCAACACGAAAATATATGCTTCTTATCAGTTATTTTGCATATGCCATTTAACAATTTTAGAAAAGCTTAACATGTCCATGTTCCAAATAATTATTTTGCATATGCCATTTAACAATTTTAGAAAAGCTTAAGAGAAACCAATCAACCAAAAATGCACGATAGAACGCAATGGCGAGCACACGAACCTCCAAACTGATGGTTTGACAGTTATCCCTCGCGCGAGCAAAGATGATATTGCGGTTGCGGTCTAGGTGGTCTCTTATCGCGATCAAGCCATACACATCTAGTGGCCACTGCAATTCCTCTGCTATTGCGGTGACTTTGAAGGAAAAGATCTGCAAAGTTCCTATCGGACCGACGTGACGCCATGCTGGTGGCTTGACGTCCGTATAACGCATGGCCGGGATAGCCGCTGCATAGTTGTATGCCGTGATAACTTATAAGCAAGATTTGAACGAATGTAGTAGAAACTAATCAACAGGTCCATGAAGAGATCTTTGAGTACTTACTGGTGTCCTCGTAGGTGCCTCGTTGGCATGCCCACATTTGGTTCCAGCCGTTGCGGTAGCTACGAGCGCAGACGGCCCTCTCGTTGGGCGACGACCAGTCGTCCAATCGGGCATGCCTCTCTTCCGTCTGCCTCCTCACGAACAACTCCATCTGTTCGCTCTGCAGCCAGCTTGGGTACGCCGCCGCCTCGGGATCCCCCATCGCCGCCGAATTATCCACAGCCGCCTGCTCCTCCTTGGCAGGTTGTTCCTGCGTGCCTCCTCCGTCGCCACTCTGCGCGCCTCCGCCGATGTATACGACTCGCCACTGACCGAAGAAATCATCTTCAGATCTATCATTCTCGCCAGCAGATAGACCCTCCCAGCGCTACCCCGAGCAGCCCGACAGGCCTTTTGGCACAATCGTCGTTTATGTGCAGAAAAAAAACAATGTTAAAAAATTGTGAAATTTTCATCAGTCTATATGAAATCACTGTTAAAAATTGCAAATTGCCATGTGACCAAAGAGATAAAATTACAAAAAAAAAACCATGATCTTGAACGAGCAAAAAATGCCAAGCCATGAATAAGTACCATATTTTTTTTAAAACAATCAAGTGTACCATACCCATGGCAATTTTCCATGACATTTTGTTCTAAGGATATTTTTTTGTGAAATTTGCCATGATCTAAACAGTAAATTTGCCATGCTACGAAAGTAAAATTGCCACGGTCCAAAAATAAAATGTCATGGCCCAAAAACTAAATCGCCATGATGAAAATAATTAAATTTGCAATGGCCTATGCTTTTTCCTTTTCATCAAGCACAACTATGTTTCTCATGGAAGCACATGTTGTGCTTCTCGCGGAAGCATAATTGTTTCGGAAGCACAAACGTGTTTTTCTCTTTTCGGGAAGCACATTTGTGCTTCTCGTGAGAGTGTTATGCTTTTCAGGAATCATTTTTGGGAAACATGGATGTGCTTCTCGCCGAACTCGCAGAAAAGAACTGCTTCTAGAAAAGTACATGTTTTTTCACCTAAACCTAGCTAGGGAAAACCAAACCAAAGTTGAAATGCCAAAAATACAACAAAAGTTAAAAATGCATGCGACAACAAAACCATGGTGCACCTTGCGAGCGACACTTTGTGGAGGCTGGGCGCACCAAGTGTCACACTCGCAGACCTTAAAAATGACCGTTCGGTTTCCTCAGCTAGCTAGATAGTTTTTTAAAAATGACCATGTGTTTTTTTCCTTTTTATTCATAGACGACCGGCTCCAACATGGCATTAGGGGGGACACACTTGCCTCAGGCATGAGCGAATGCAGATTGGACAGGCAATAGAAGCAGCCACCCAAGGAGACAAACAGAAAGGTAAAAACGGTCAATCTAGAGGAGACAAACGCGCATGCGGTATGAGGTATCTCCTCAGACGGGTTAGGGGCACGATAAGACATGACCTCCTTCTTTGGTAGATGGCCAGACTTCACGAACTCGGCAAGTTTGTTTTTTGTCACTGTGGATGGAACCCAATTGCAAGTCACAGGGGCTTTGGACGCCTTAGGAGCCATGACAACAGTTGGCCTACGACAAAATAAGAAAGTTCCGGTTCAACTTTAACCCGGGAGAAATATCTAAATTATTTGAAGTGGCGGCTTAAGAAAGGGGCCTAATGATATAAGGGTGATTGTGCAACAGTATTTAAGCCGCTACAAGTATCAAGAGCAATTCAAAATTCTTAAGGTCATGAGAAGAAGGCAAGGCTTACAGTTCAGTATCACTTATTTAAACCGGAACATCTGGACAGTGGTGTTTAAAGGGCATTTTCCAGAAGAAGCTTTCCGGGTGATAGAAACAAGTTTCACAGACGACATCTATTATTTTGGATCAAATTATTGCTCTGAAAGGGAAATTTTCTAGACCCAAAAACAGGGCAGAGAAGTTCATGCACTCGAAAAGGGTTTCCAAACAAGGGAAATGACATCTGTTTCTATGCAAGATCAACACAAACACTTACCGCAACAGTTCTACATGGTTTTTACGATGTAAACAGGGCATTGGAGGTGCAAACTAGCGAGGATTTGCGTCGGGCAGTGATGAGCACCGACGAACTCGACAGGGTTCCAATGCAGATCTACAGAAAGGAAAGGAGAGGAATTCACAAATGTGGACGAGCTGTGGAGGTTCGCCGTTGATTTCTGGTCAGAGTCAGGTAGATGCAGCGGCCTGAGACGATGAAGACGAGGGGTTCGACGGCGGCGGCGGCAGAGCTCGAGTGGCAGAGAGGAGAGGAAGAAGACGACTGGAAGGAGGAAAATGAAAGACCTAAGTCGCGCTTATTTATAGGGAGAGGATAACTGAGACGGCGCGGGAAACGAGGAAATAAGAATTACTATCCAGCGGCCCCAACGCCTTGATTTTCGGAACAATCAATGAAAGCAGAGAATCGTTGAAGGATACGATGGGATAGAAAATGAATTAAAGAAAGGATGACGTCACGTCGGGTTAAGACGGATCCAGAAGATGACGTCATGGCGGGTTAAAGAAAGCCCTCTGTATAGTCAAAAGACTGAAGATTTATTCTTTAAAATATATTTTTTAAGATTGACATGAACAGGTTCAAATCAATCTGGGGCCTAATGTTGGGGATATAACTATTTGTGTAAGCCGCCCAGGAGGGGCCGGGTTACATAAAGAAGACTCATCAGAGAGAAGCCCAAGACCAAGCATGAAGATGACGCTTCAACAAAGGGCTTAAGGCCCACAAGCGACTTAAGGCCCATTGTAGTAAACTGCCATGATGACATGACTTGTAACGTAAGATAGATTTAACTAGTCACCGAGCCGGACACTGTTTATAAGCCGGGCGGGACTCTGCAAGCCACAGGGCGTCAACCCGTGTATATAAGGGGACGACCTGCTGGCGGCTTAGGGCAAGAAACAACTCATCGAGAGCCGGGCATAGCGTATCTCGCTCCCTGGTCATCGAAACATCAATACCAAACCCAACTAGACGTAGGCCTTACCTTCACCGTAAGGGGCCGAACTAGTATAAAATCTCTCGTGTCCTTTGTCCCGATTTAACCCCTTCAAGCTTCCTAGTTGCGATGGCTCCACAACTAAGTCCTTTCACGAGGACATCTGACGTGACAATTCCACGACATGAAGGATCTTTCTTGTACTTATTACTAGACTTGACTTGAGGCATGTAAGTAGATAAGAGTAAATGCTTGGCAATGTAAAAAGAACTTTTCTTACGGAGATCATCATTGATTGACTTTAAGAACTCATGCTCTTGCTCAAGATTGAGCTTTTCAAAGCGTAACTTCTCATGAGCCCTTAAAAGTTCTCGATGATCTTCGAAGATAGTTTCATGAGCTAACTTAAGAGTGTTTAGTTCTTTAGTTAGAAGCTCAATCTTCTCCTTATCATTGTCATTCGTTTCATCTTGATTAGCATGATTAATTGACGTTTCATCATAGTATTCATCACTAGAGTTGTCAACAAGTAAATCATCATCACCTAGCAAGTCATCTTCATCACTATTGAAATCAACATACTCGGGGTGTGTTACCTTTGGACCTTTGGCCATGAAGCATCTTCTAATTCCTTCATTTGGTGAGTTAAATATGTCGTAGGAGTTGGTTGACAAAAGTGCTAGACCGGCAACACCTTCATCTCGAGTATATTCGGAGTCGGAGTGATAGCTTCTCTCGGAGTGATTGTCGGAGTCGGAGCCGGATACCCATTCACCAACATGAGCTTGATGTCTTCATTTTGTGTAGCTCCTTGATGACTTGTCCTTCCTTTCCGAATCCTTGCTTCTCCGTGAGGGTCTTCGTTCATAACGATCATCTCTACTCCTCCTCTCTCTTGGTGGTGATTCTTCTATTTTGCTTCTTATTCTTGGAGAATCTTCTCTTCTTTTCTAGGGTGCCGTACACTCATTGGAGTAGTGTCCGGGTCTACCACAATTGTAGCAATTGCGCTCTCGACTAGAAGATCTTTTGTCATTGTAGGACCTTGACTTAGAGCTTCTTTCTTTGCTTCTACTCTTGTAGAATTTGTTGAAGTTCTTCACCATTAAGCTCAATTCTTCATTGAAGGTTTTTTTCTCACTTGATGATGTGGGGGCTTCACATGAGGCTTTGTAAGCACCACTTGACTTGTTGTGAAGTTCCTCCTTATCCTTGAGTGACATCTCATGAGCAATAATTCTTTCAATGACTTCCGTTGGCTTGAGATCTTTGTAATTTGGCATCATTTGGATCAATGTGCACACGGTATCATACTTTCCATCCAATGCTCTTAGGATCTTCTTGATGATGAATCTATCGGTCATCTCTTCACTCCCTAAGCCGGCAATCTCATTTGTGATAAGAGCAAGCCTAGAGTACATTTTAGCGACACCTTCACCATCCTTCATTTTGAACTTGTCAAGCTGACTTTGGAGCACATCCAACTTGGATTCCTTGACGGAGTTGGTACCTTCATGCATATCAATCAAAGTATCCCAAAATTCCTTTGCATTCTCAAGACGGCTGATTTTGTTGAATTCTTCGGGGCACAAGCCATTGAAGAGGATATCACAATCTTGAGCGTTGTATTGCAGCATCTTCAATTCTTCCATGCTAGCTTCACGGTTCGGCTCTCTCCCATCAAAGAATTCACCTTGCAAGCCAATACACACAATAGCCCAAACGGCGGGGTTATATCCTAGAATATGCATTTTCATCTTATGCTTCCAACTAGCAAAATTAGTACCATCAAAGTAAGGACCTCTATAGTGATAATTTCCCTCGCTAGACGCCATACTCTCCTAGGTTGTGAAACCAAGGCTATGACCACCAAAAGCTATGGAAATCAAAGCAAATGGAGACCAAAGCTCTGATACCACTTGTAGGACCTTGAAGTATGTCTAGAGGGGGGGTGATTAGACTACTTGACCAATTAAAACCTAACATTTTCCCAATTTTAGACTTTGGCAGATTTTAGCTATCTTTGGACAAGTCAAGCAATCTTCACACAATTCAAGCAAGCATGCAAAGAGTATATGAGCAGCGGAAATTAAAGCATGCAACTTGAAAGAATGTAAAGGGAAGGGTTTGGAGGATTCAAACTGTTGGGGAACGTAGTAATTTCAAAAAAAATTCCTACGCACACGCAAGATCATGGTGATGGTATAGCAATGAGAGGGGAGAGTGTTGTCCACGTACCCTCGTAGACCGTAAGCGGAAGCGTTAGCACAACGCGGTTGATGTAGTCGTACATCTTCACGATCCGACCGATCCAAGCACCAAACGCACGGCACCTCCGAGTTCAGCACACGTTCAGCTCGATGACGATCCCCGGGCTCAGATCCAGCAAAGCTTCGGGGATGAGTTCCGTCAGCACGACGGCGTGGTCACGATGATGATGTTCTACCAGCGCAGGGCTTCGCCTAAACTCTGCGACGATACGACCGAGGTGGAATATGGTGGAGGGGGGCACCGCACACGGCTAAGGAACGATCCGTAGATCAACTTGTGTGTCATGGGGTGCCCCCTGCCCCTGTATATAAAGGAGCAAGGGAGGGGGTGGCCAGCCTAGGAGGAGGCGCGCCAAGGAGAAGTCCTACGCCCACCGGGAGTAGGATTCCCCCCTTCCAAGTAGTAGGAGTAGGAGTCAAGGAAAGGGGGAAGAGAAGAGAAGGAAGGAGGGGGCGCAGCCCCTCCCCCTAGTCCAATTCGGACTAGGCCTTGGGGGGCGTCCAACCTCTCCTCTCTCTTTCCCCTAAAGCCCAATAAGGCCCATATACTCCCCGGCGAATTCCCGTAACTCTCCGGTACTCCGAAAAATAGCCGAATCACTCGGAACCTTTCCGAACTCCGAATATAGTCGTCCAATATATCGATCTTTACGTCTCGGCCATTTCTAGACTCCTCGTCATGTCCCCAATCTCATCCGGGACTCCGAACTCCTTCGGTACATCAAAACTCATAAACTCATAATATAACTGTCATCGTAACGTTAAGCGTGCGGACCCTACGGGTTCGAGAACTATGTAGACATGACCTAGAACTATTCTTGGTCAATAACCAATAGCGGAACCTTGGTGCTCATATTGGCTCCTACATATTCTATGAAGATCTTTATCGGTCAAACCGCATAACAACATATGTTGTTCACTTTGTCATCGGTATGTTACTTGCCCGAGATTCGTTCGTCGGTATCCAATACCTAGTTCAATCTCGTTACCGGCAAGTCTCTTTACTCGTTATGTAATGCATTATTCCATAACTAACTCATTAGCTACATTGCTTGCAAGGCTTATAGTGATGTGCATTACCGAGAGGGCCCAGAGATACCTCTCCGACAATCGAAGTGACAAAACCTAATCTCGAAATACGCCAACCCAACATGTACCTTTGGAGACACCTGTAGTACTCCTTTATAATCACCCAGTTACGTTGTGACGTTTGGTAGCACCCAAAGTGTTCCTCCGGTAAACGGGAGTTGCATAATCTCATAGTTACAGGAACATGTATAAGTCATGAAGAAAGCAATAGCAATATACTAAACGATCAAGTGCTAGGCTAACGGAATGGGTCATGTCAATCACATCATTCTCCTAATGATGTGATCCCGTTAATCAAATGACAACTCTTTTGTCCATGGCTAGGAAACATAACCATCTTTGATAAACGAGCTAGTCAAGTAGAGGCATACTAGTGACACTATGTTTGTCTATGTATTCACACATGTATTATGTTTCCGGTTAATACAATTCTAGCATGAGTAATAAAAATTTATCATGATATAAGGAAATAAATAATAACTTTATTATTGCCTCTAGGGCATATTTCCTTCAGTCTCCCACTTGCACTAGAGTCAATAATCTAGTTCACATGGCCATGTGATTTAACACCAATATTCACATCTATATGTGATTAATACCCATAGTTAACATCGTCATGTGATCAACACCCAAAGGGTTTACTAGAGTCAATAATCTAGTTCACATCGCTATGTGATTAACACCCAAAGAGTACTAAGGTATGATCATGTTTTGCTCGTGAGAGAAGTTTAGTCAACGGGTCTGTCACATTTAGAGCCGTATGTATTTTGCAAATATTCTATGTCTTCAATGCTCTGCATGGAGCTACTCTAGCTTAATTGCTCCCACTTTCAATATGTATCCAGATTGAGACTTAGAGTCATCTGGATCAGTGTAAAAGTTTGCACCGATGTAACTTTTACAACGAACTCTTTTATCACCTCCATAATCGAGAAACATCTCCTTAGTCCTCACTAAGGATATTCTTGACTGCTATGCAGTGATCTACTATTAGATCAAAATTGTATTCCTTTGCCAAAATCAAAGCAAGGTATACAATATGTCTGGTTCACAACATAGCATACTTTATAGAACCTATGACTGAGGCATAGGGAATGACTTTTCATTCTCTTTCTATTTTCTGCCATGGTCGGGTCTTGAGTCTTACTCAACTTCACACCTTTGCATCACAGGCAAGAACTCCTTCTTTGACTGTTCTATTTTGAACTATTTCAAAAATTTATCAAGGTATGTATTCATTGAAAAAATCTTATCAAGCGTCTTGATCTATCTATATAGATCTTGATGCTCAATGTGTAAGCAGCTTCACCGAGGTCTTTCATTGAAAAACTTTTATTCAAGTATCCCTTTATGCTATCCAGAAATTCTATATCATTTCTGATCAACAATATGTCATCTACATATAGTATCAGAAATGCTACAGAGCTCCCACTCACTTTCTTGTAAATACAGGCTTCACCGCAAGTCTGTATAATACTATATGCTTTGATCAACTTATCAAAGCGTATATTCCAACTCTGAGATGCTTGCACTAGTCCATAGATGGATCGCTGGAGCTTGCACATTTTGTTAGTACCTTTAGGATTGACAAAACCTTCTGGTTGCATCATATACAACTCTTCATTAAGAAAACCATTAAGGAATGCAGTTTTGACATCCATTTGCCAGAGTTCATAAAATGTGGCAATTTCTAACATGATTCGGACAGACTTAAGCATCGCTACAGTTGAGAAAATCTCATTGTAGTCAACACCTTGAACTTGTCGAAAACCCTTTTGCGACAAGTCGAGCTTTGTAGATAGTAACACTACCATCAGCATCTGTCTTCCTCTTGAAGATCCATTTATACAATATGGATTGCCGATCATCGGGCAACTCCACCAAAGTCCACACTTTGTTCTCATACATGGATCCCATCTCAGATTTCATGGCCTCAAGCCATTTCGCGGAATCTGGGCTCATCATCGCTTCCTCATAGTTCGTAGGTTCATCATGGTCTAGTAACATGACTTCCAGAATAGGATTACCGTACCACTCTGGTGCGGATCTTAATCTGGAAGATCTACAAAGTTTGGTAGTAACTTGATCTGAAGCTTTATGATCATCATCATTAGCTTCTTCACTAATTGGTGTAGGAATCACTGGAACTGATTTCTGTGATGAACTACTTTCCAATTCGGGAGAAGGTACAAATTACCTTATCAAGCTCTACTTTCCTCCCACTCACTTCTTTCGAGAGAAACTCCTTCTCTAGAAAGGATCCATTTTTAGCAACGAATATCTTGCCTTCGGATCTGTGATAGAAGGTGTACCCAACAGTTTCCTGTGGGGATTCTATGAAGACGCACTTCTCCGATTTGGGTTTGAGCTTATCAGGATGAAACTTTTTCACATAAGCATCACAGCCCCAAACTTTAAGAAACGACAACGTGGGTTTCTTGCTAAACCACAGTTCATATGGTGTCATCTCAACGGATTTAGATGGTGCCCTTTTTAATGTGAATGCAGCTGTCTCTAATGCATAACCCCAAAACAATAGTGGTAAATCAGTAAGAGACATCATAGATCGCACCATATCAATAAAGTGCGGTTACGACGTTCGAACACACCATAATGTTGTGGTGTTCCAGGTGGCGTGAGCTGTGAAACTATTCCACATTGTTTTAATTGAAGACCAAACTCGTAACTCAAATATTCGCCTCCGCGATCAGATTGCAGAAACTTTATTTTCTTGTTACGATGATTTTTCCACTTCACTCTAAAATTCTTTGAACATTTCAACTATTTCAGACTTATATTTCATCAAGTAGATATACCCATATCTGCTCAAATCATCTTGTGAAGGTCAGAAAATAATGATACTTGCCACGAGCATCAACACTCATTGGATCGCATACATCGGTATGTATTATTTCCAATAAGTCAGTAGCTTGTTCCATTGTTCCGGAGAACGGAGTTTTAGTCATCTTGCCCAAAAGGCACGGTTCGCAAGCATTAAATGATTCATAACCAAGTGATTCTAAAAATCCATCTTTATGGAGTTTCTTCATGCGCTTTACACCGATATGACCCAAACGGCAGTGCCACAAATAAGTTGCACTATCATTATTAACTTTGCATCTTTTGGCATCAATATTATGAATATGTGTATCACTACGATCGAGATCCAACAAACTATTTTCATTGGGTGTATGACCATTGAAGGTTTTATTCATGTAAACAGAACAACAATTATTCTCTGACTTTAAATGAATAACTGTATTGGAATAAACATGATCAAATCATATTCATGCTCAATGCA
The DNA here is from genome assembly GCF_018294505.1 of Triticum aestivum. Lineage (NCBI taxonomy): Eukaryota > Viridiplantae > Streptophyta > Magnoliopsida > Poales > Poaceae > Triticum > Triticum aestivum. The sequence continues at coordinate 72,672,093 of NC_057810.1, read as the reverse complement.
AACGCCAAATAAGATTTATTTAGGTTTAACACTAATCCCGAAAGTATAGGGAGTGTGCGATGATGATCATATCAATCTTGTAACTACTTCCAACACTCATCGTCACTTCCCCTTCAACTAGTCTTTGTTTATTCTGTAACTCCTGTTTCGAGTTACTAATCTTAGAAACCGAACAAGTATCAAATACTCAGGGGCTACTATAAACACTAGTAAGGCACACATCAATAACTTGTATATCAAATATACCATTGTTCACTTTGCCATCCTTCTTATCCACCAAATATTCAGGGCATTTCTGCTTCTAGTGACCATTCCCTTTGCAGTGTAATCACTCAGTTTTAGGCTTTGGTCCAGCTTTGGGCTTCCTCGCGGGAGTGACAACTTGCTTGTCATTCTTCTTAAAGTTCCCTTTCTTTCCCTTTGCCCTTCTCTTGAAACTAGTGGTCTTGTCAATCATCAACACTTGATGCTCTTTCTTGATTTCTACCTTCGTCGATTTCAACATCACGAAGAGCTCGGGAATCGTTTTCATCATCCCTTGCATACTATAGTTCATCACAAAGTTCTACTAACTTGGTGATGGTGACTAGAGAATTCTGTCAATCACTATCTTATCTGGAAGATTAACTCCCAATTGATTCAAGTGACTAAAGTACCCATACAATCTGAGCACATGCTCACTAGTTGAGCGATTCTCCTACATCTTTTAGCTATAGAACTTGTTGGAGACTTCATATCTCTCAACTCAGGTATTTGCTTGAAATATTAACTTCAATTCCTGGAACATCTTATATGGTCCATGACGTTCAAAACATCTTTGAAGTCCCGATTCTAAAGCCGTTAAGCATGGTGCACTAAACTATCAAGTAGTCATCATATTGAGCTAGCCAAACGTTCATAACATCTGTATCTGCTCCTACAATAGGTTTGTCACCTAGCGGTGCATCAAGGACATAATTCTTCTGTGCAGCAATGAGGATAAACCTCAGATCACGGATCCAATCCGCATCATTGCTACTAACATCTTTCAACACAGTTTTCTCTAGGAACATATAAAAATAAACATATGAAAGCAACAACCGGAGCTATTGATTTATAACATAATTTGCAAAATACTACCAGGACCAAGTTCATGATAAATTTAAGTTCAGTTAATCATATTACTTAAGAACTCCCACTTAGACAGGCATCTCTCTAGTCATCTAACTGATTACGTGATCCAAATCAACTAAACCATGTCCGATCATCACGTGAGATGGAGTAGTTTCAATGGTGAACATCACTATGTTGATCATATCTACTATATGATTCACATTCGACCTTCCGGTCTCCGTGTTTCGAGGCCATATCTGTATATGCTAGGCTCGTCAAGTTTAACCCAAGTATTCCGCATGTGCAACTGTTTTGCGCCCATTGTATTTGAACGTAGAGCCTATCACACCCGATCATCACGTGGTGTCTCAGCACGAAGAACTTTTGCAACGGTGCATACTCAGGGAGAACACTTCTTGATAATTAGTGAGAGATCATCTTAAAATGCTACCGTCAATCAAAGCAAGATAAGATGTATAAAGGATAAACATCACATGCAATCAATATAAGTGATATGATATGGCCATCATCATCTTGTGCTTGTGATCTCCATCTCCGAAGCATCATCGTGATCACCATTGTCACCGGCGCGACACCTTGATCTCCATCGTAGCATCGTTGTCGTTACGCCATCTATTGCTTCTACGACTATCGCTACCGCTTAGTGATAAAGTAAAGCAATTACAGGGCGTTTGCATTTCATACAATAAAGCGACAACCATATGGCTCCTGCCAGTTCCCGATAACTTCGGTTACAAAACATGATCATCTCATACAATAAAATATAGCATCATGTCTTGACCATATCACATCACAACATGCCCTGCAAAAACAAGTTAGACGTCCTCTACTTTGTTGTTGAAAATTTTACGTGGCTGCTACGGGCTTAGCAAGAACCATTCTTACCTACGCATCAAAACCACAATGATAGTTCGTCAAGTTAGTGCTCTTTTAACCTTCGCAAGGACCGGGCGTAGCCACACTCGATTCAGCTAAAGTGAGAGAGACAGACACCCGCCAGCCACCTTTAAGCACGAGTGCTCGTAACGGTGAAACCAGTCTCGCGTAAGCGTACGCGTAATGTCGGTCCGGGTCGCTTCATCTCACAATACCGCCGAACCAAAGTATGACATGCTGGTAAGCAGTATGACTTGTATCGCCCACAACTCGCTTGTGTTCTACTCGTGCATATGACATCTACGCATAAAACCTGGCTCTGATGCCACTGTTGGGGAACGTAGTAATTTCAAAAAAAATTCCTACACACACCCAAGATCATGGTGATGGTATAGCAACGAGAGGGGAGAGTGTTGTCCACGTACCTTCGTAGACCGTAAGCGGAAGCGTTAGCACAACGCGGTTGATGTAGTCGTACGTCTTCACGATCCGACCGATCCAAGCACCGAACGCACGACACCTCCGAGTTCAGCACACGTTCAGCTCGATGACGATCCCCGGGCTCCGATCCAGCAAAGCTTTGGGGATGAGTTCCGTCAGCACGACGGCATGGTGGCGATGATGATGTTCTACCGACAGCATGACCGAGGTGGAATATGGTGGAGGGGGCACCGCACACGGCTAAGAAACGATCCGTAGATCAACTTGTGTGTCATGGGGTGCCCCCCTGCCCCCGTATATAAAGGAGCAAGGGAGGGGGTGGCCGGCCTAGGAGGAGGCGCACCAAGGAGGAGTCCTACTCCCACCGGGAGTAGTATTCCCCCCTTCCAAGTAGTAGGAGTAGGAGTCAAGGAAAGGGGGAAGAGAAGAGAATGAAGGAGGGGGCGCAGGCCCTCCCCCTAGTCCAATTCGGACTAGGCCTTGGGGGGCGCCCAACCTCTCCTCTCTCTTTCCCCTAAAGCCCAATAAGGCCCATATACTCCCCGGCGAATTCCCGTAACTCTCCGGTACTCCGAAAAATACCCGAATCACTCGGAACCTTTCCGAACTCCGAATATAGTCGTCCAATATATCGATCTTTACGTCTCGACCATTTTGAGACTCCTCGTCATGTACCCAATCTCATCCGGGACTCCGAACTCCTTCGATACATCAAAACTCATAAACTCATAATATAACTGTCATCGTAACGTTAAGCGTGCGGACCCTACGGGTTCGAGAACTATGTAGACATGACCTAGAACTATTCTTGGTCAATAACCAATAGCGGAACCTGGATGCTCATATTGGCTCCTACATATTCTACGAAGATCTTTATCGGTCAAACCGCATAACAACATACGTTGTTCCCTTTGTCATCGGTATGTTACTTGCCCGAGATTCGATCGTCGGTATCCAATACCTAGTTCAATCTCGTTACCGGCAAGTCTCTTTACTCGTTATGTAATGCATCATTCCATAACTAACTTATTAGCTACATTGCTTGCAAGGCTTATAGTGATGTGCATTACTGAGAGGGCCCAGAGATACTCTCCGACAATCAGAGTGACAAAACCTAATCTCGAAATACGCCAACCCAACATGTACCTTTGGAGTAGTACTCCTTTATAATCACCCAGTTACGTTGTGACGTTTGGTGGCACCCAAAGTGTTCCTCCGGTAAACGGGAGTTGCATAATCTCATAGTTACAGGAACATGTATAAGTCATGAAGAAAGCAATAGCAATATACTAAACGATCAAGTGCTAGGCTAACGGAATGGGTCATGTCAATCACATCATTCTCCTAATGATGTGATCCTGTTAATCAAATGACAACTCTTTTGTCCATGGCTAGGAAACATAACCATCTTTGATAAACGAGCTAGTCAAGTAGAGGCATACTAGTGACACTATGTTTGTCTATGTATTCACACATGTATTATGTTTCCGGTTAATATAATTCTAGCATGAATAATAATCATTTATCATGATATAAGGAAATAAATAATAACTTTATTATTGCCTCTAGGGCATATTTCCTTCACAAACGCAATTGGAGACACGGATGTTTTTGTCGTGGTTCCGATAGGTGGTGCTATCGTACATACAGGTTGATGGAGACTTCAACCCACGAAGGGTAACGGTTGCGCGAGTCCACGGAGGGCTCCACCCACGAAGGGTCCACGAAGAAGCAACCTTGTCTATCCCACCATGGCCGTCGCCCACGAAGGACTTGCCTCACTAGCGGTAGATCTTCACGAAGTAGGCGATCTCCTTGCCCTTACAAACTCCTTGTTTCAACTCCACAATCTTGTCGGAGGCTCCCAAGTGACACCTAGCCAATCTAGGAGACACCACTCTCCAAGAAGTAACAAATGGTGCGTTGATGATGAACTCCTTGCTCTTGTGCTTCAAATGATAGTCTCCCCAACACTCAACCCTCTCTCATAGGATTTGGATCTGGTGGAAAGAAGATTTGAGTGGAAAGCAACTTGGAGAAGGCTAGAGATCAAGATTCATATGGTAGGAATGGAATATCTTGGCCTCAACACATGAGTAGGTGGTTCTGTCTCAGAAATGGTAAGCTGGAAGTGTAGGTTTGTTCTGATGGCTCTCTCCACGAATGAAGATGAGGTGGAGGGGTATATATAGCCTCCACACAAAATCTAACCGTTACACACAATTTACCAAACTCGGTGGGACCGAATTAACAAACTCGGTCGGACTGATTTAGTAAACCTAGTGACCGTTAGGATTTTCGGTGGGACTGACATGCAACTCGGTACGACCGATATGATTAGGGTTAGGGCATAACGTAATCTCGGTGAGACCGATTAAACAAACTCGGTGAGACCGATTTTGGTAATAAGCTAACCAGAGAGTTCGTCAGGTAAACTCAGTGGGGCCGATTCGCTCATTTCGGTGAGACCGAAATGTTACGAAGGGGAAACAGGGAGTTTACATTGCAATCTCGGTGGGACCGATCGCTCACTTCGGTTAGACCGAAACGTTACGAAGGGAAACAGAGAGATTACAATCCCATCTCGGTGAGACCGAGATCCCTATCGATAAGACCGATTTGCCTAGGGTTTGTGGCAGTGGCTATGACATTTGAACTCGGTGGCGCTGGATAGAAAGAATCGGTATGGCCGAGTTTGACTTTGGGTTTAGGTCATATGAGGATGTGAGAAAGTAGTTGAGGGTTTTTGGATCATATCACTAAGCACTTGAAGCAAGAGGCTCATTAAGCAACACCTCATCCCTCCTTGATAGTATTGGCTTTTCCTATAGACTCAATGTGATCTTGGATCACTAAAATGTAAAATAAAGAGTCTTGAGCTTTTGAGCTTGAGCCAATCCTTTGTCCTTGATATTTTGAGGGATCCACTTTCATCATCCATGCCATACCATTCATTGAGCTTTACTGAAATAATAGTCTTGGAATAGCATTAGCTCAATGAGCTATATGTTGTTATGAGTTACCAAAACCACCTAGGGATAGTTGCACTTTCAATCTCCCCCTTTTTGGTAATTGATGACAACATATAGATCAAAGCTTCGACAAATGATAATAAGATTGAAAAACATCGTCGCTTTGAGAAGTACGTGATAAGCAAGAGCTCCCCCTAAATTTGTGCATAGTTTAAGATTTGCTTTGGACTGCAAATGCACAAGGAATTAGGCTCATGGGTTACTCTTCCATGTCACATACATCTTGGTGGAGCACTCAAAATAAAGATTGAATACATGCACTCATCACCAAGCAAAGTGAATGATCATATAAGGATAGGTAAGATAATATCATCTAACAAGCATAAGTGTAGCTTATGATCAAACACATGATCATCAATGTCTCACAGATAATAGCATAGTATCTCAAGCAATCAAAAGCAAACAAAGTTTAACCACCAAAGCAAGAGAGAACAAAAAGCAACTCTCTCTCTCTCTCTCGAAGCCTATGATCTATACATTTTTCTCCCCCTTTGGCAACAAGTTACCAAAAAGTTCATAGAAAATGCATAGTACTAGATCGACTCTCAGGCTTGATCTTCATGTGGTGGTGTAGAGATGGCTCCTTGGACGAAGGCTTCAGTTGAAGTGGATGGAGCTGGAGGAGTTGGTGCTGGAGTTGGTTGCACTGGAGCTGTAGGAGCTATAGCTGGTGTAGATGAAGTGGCTCTGGTGTCTGTCACAGGCACTGCAGCTGATCTCTGAGCTCTAGGCACTCTGGCAAATGCATCAGTGGTTGTCTTGCCCTTCCTCTCCTGCATGTCATCCTGTAGCTGCTCCACAACTGACTGAATCTCAGTTACTTTGACATCTAGATCACAGAATTTTTGTTCCATGATTCTTTCCAGGCTCTCTTGGTTTTGAGTTAGGGTGGCCAACCCCTTCTCAATCCCTAGAGTTGATGCTATCAAGTAACCAAGCTGCTCCTGCTTGTTCTTCAAAAAGTACTCAGATGCCTCCTCTTGAGTTGGCATCTTGGTAGCCTTCTCTTTCTTTGCTTTCTCCTTCTTCTCTTGAGCTTGTACTCATGATGGTTCATTCTCATTCATCACAACTTGATTGTCCTCAAATTCTGGATAGATAGCAAAATGTTCCTTGTCCAGCAAGTATGTGCATGTGCCCATCTTAGAGTTAATCAGCTCCTGAATCTGTGGGGCATACCCACAACTTCTCTTCTGGTCTGCTGCTGTCCTCTTGATGGTCTCAACAATGAGGCTCATGATCTTGAATTTCTGTGGCACATCTAACAAGTGTAGCAAGTTTATAGCATGCCCTCTAATCATGTTGTGGTCACCTGACTTGGGCAAAAGAGTATGACTTAGGATCTAGTTAATTGTTGGGAGTCCTGACAGAAGATAATGAACTGACCCAAACTTATGTGTCTCAACTGCAGCATCTGGGATCTCCTTGTACATATGAGCCATGGTATTGTGGTCCATCTTCTTCTTGGCATAGACATCCAAGTCATCTTCATTCTCCTTTGGGGCATTGATCAGATTGGCCCATTCCTCAATGGTTGACTGGTACCTTGTACCTTCAGACATCCAAACTATCCTGCCATTTGGATAGAAATGTGTTGTGGAGTAGAATTGCATAATGAGCTCATCATTCCACTTTGTGAGCTTCTACCCAACAAAGTCTGCAACTCCACAAGCAATGAAACTGTCTTGCACTCCAGGATAGTGTTCTTCATTCTCCTTCATGTAGGTCCAGTCGACCCACCTCATATCACACACTATAGGTTTCTTGTCCAACAACACTGTCTCATAGAAATCCTGCTGTTCCTTAGTGTGGAACCTGTAATCAACATGAGTTCTTCTCCTGGTAGCATATGGATCTGACAACCTCCACTGTCTGAGTCATGCATCCTTTCTTAACTTCATGTTCTCAGCCACAGGATGAGCATCATTATGGTCTGGAATCTTGGGCTTTAGCTTCCTCAGGACTTGTCCTTCATCATCCTCCTCATCAGCAACTTCAGGCACTGGGGCCTTGTTCTTCTCAGCAGCTGGAATACTCCTGGTGTTCCTCTTTGGTGCAATCTTGGGCTTGGGGCAGCTTTGGGTGCTTCCTTGGGCTTTAATGTGGCAGCCCCTGACTTTATAGCATCACCCATCAGCTTTTGTGCCTTGGGTGCTGCAGCAGCAACCTTTTCTTCCTCTTCTTCAGAGTCTCTCCTCATAGAGGGATTGCCAAGAACCTTGGCAGTAGTGGTTCTGGCCCTCTTCTTCTTCTTATCTTGACCAGCAGCTTCATCCTCTGACTCAATAGTAAACTTCATGGTTTCTCCAGTGGGAACCTTCTTGGGTTCTTGGCTTTTGAGCTTTTGAGCTTGAGCCAATCCTTCGTCCTTGATATTTTGAGGGATCCACTTTCATCATTCATGCCATGCCATTCATTGAGCTTTCCTGAAATAATGGTCTTGGAATAGCATTAGCTCAATGAGCTATATGTTGTTATGAATTACCAAAACCACCTAGGGTAGTTGCACTTTCACCACTACGTCTACGTGTGCATCAAAATAGCGAAGACAAGATTTTTTTTGGACTTTTTAAAAATCTTTTTTGAACTTGGAGTCAAGTTTGACTACTATACAACAATCTTTGTTTTCTGGCCAGTTGGGGTTATCTCGATCCGATCTTAACGCCGAGGCTAACCTCCTCCACGGGTCAAGTCTCCTCCTGCTCAATCGATTGTTCTCCACCGGATCCACGCTGAAGCACGCGCGCACCGCCATGACACCAGAGCGGTCGCCTGAGCCCTGCCGCCTCCTCAGCTCCCCTCCGGCCGCGACCAGCTGCATGCCTACAGCGGCCACCACGGGCGTCGCCGCCGTGTCCTTGCCTGACGACGTCGTCTCTGACATCCTCTCCAGGCTGCCGGTGAAGTGCGTGAGTCGTCTCCGGTGTGTCTGCACAGGGTGGCGCGCCCTCATCTCCGACCCGGGCTTCGCTGCCCTGCATAGATCTCGCCAGGCCGAGCCCCTCATCATCGCCAGCATCTACCAGGAATACCCCTGGGGATCCCGCGGCCTGTAGCTCATGGACATGGACGGCAATGCTGTGAAGGTGATCAAGGGCGGAGGCAGCATCGGGTTGCTCTCCACAAGCATGGACGGCATAGTCTGCGTCACCGATGCTTATTCCGAGGACGCTCACGTGATTGACCTAGCCACGGGGGATGTGCTCGTAGACTGCCCTAAATCGCGCCCTAGATCAAGAGGCAGCATGTTGACGTGCTTCTGTGGTTTCGGTTGCGCCGTGCCGTCCGGCATGTACAAGGTGGTCCGCCTTTGGTCGGATCAAACTTGCGAGATCCTCACCGTAGGAGAAGACATAGAATGGAGGTGGATGGAGTCGTCTCCAACTAAGATAAGCTCTCCTCTTGGTATCAATGTCAACATTTACTTATTGATCTCATGGCAACTAGATCGTGACTGCTTAGTTTGCTTCGAGCTCGAGAGCGAACAGTGGAAGGAACCAATCAAAGGCCCAATGAGCACAATGGATTTCGGGCCATGGAGTAGGAGCGGAAAAGTTTGCATAACTGAGCTCAACGTTTCTCTATGTGTGGTTCGGTTGGTGGAACAAATGACAATATGGCTCATGACCGAATCCAATGAAGATAGGTGGATCAAAATGTACACGGTCGCAATTGCCCCATCCACCTATTGTGCTAAGCCTCTGTGGGTTACACACGATGGAGGAAAATTGATCTTCTACTCTTGGCTGCATGGACAAGCACCGGTTCTCCAAGTTTATGATCCTCGCTCTGAGACATGTTCAACGCTGCGGGAACTAGAATATGACGTTGAGATAATTCATCTTTGCAGCTTGCAGTTGAACCCTTTTGTCACGAGGAAGATTTGAGGAGCACGGTAGTTTTCTTTATGGAATGCCATAGTAGTTGAATCCACTATACTTTTAAAAGTGTGCCTCTTTATAAAAATAACACATGTCAATCTCAACACATATGATTTGCACAGACATTGCCAGACTCGTTCCTGAAATTCTTTGTGTGTCTCTACAAGTTCTTGCTTCTAGAATGCGTTTATGTATTTGGAGTACGCGATGTCAAAGAAGATGTATAATAAGTATAATAGCAACGATCAATTTTGCCGCCACGTATCAACCCATCGATCAAGTCGTCCTCTGAAAGTGCGTTATATCGACTAGAGGGGGGGTGAATAGGCAATTTTTATGAATTCTTCACTGAGGAATTTGCTGGTGAGGAAATTCCTTGGCGAAGAACTACTGGCAGCGGAATAAGTACTCAGAAGTAAACATAACAGAATACAACCATGGTCATCATGATGAAATGAAGACAAGCACAGAGTACAGAAAGCATAATCACAGGATTACACAAGATGAAGACAAACAGACTGAAGAAATTGAACTGAGGAAATTGAGAAAGTCCTCAGTCGAAGTCTTCAAGCACAGATATGAACAACATTCAACACAGTAATGAGGAAATGGAAGGGTTGAGGAAATAGAACCAGTTAGTTGGTGAAGACAATGATTTGGTAGACCAGTTCCAACTGCTGTCTCAGTTGTACGTCTGGTTGGAGCGGCTGAGTATTTAAACTCGAGGACACGCAGTCCCGGACACCCAGTCACTGAGCCGCAACTCAGGACACCCAGTCCTCACCGTATTCTCCTTGAACTAATACCACGCAGGCCTCGTCCAATCACTCGTGGTAAGTCTTCAGGTGACTTCCAAACCTTCACAGACTTGGTCACTCGGCGATCCACAATTCCTCTTGGATGCTCTAGACCTTGACGCCTAACCGTCTGGAAGAAGCACGGTCTTCAAAGGTAACAATCGTCGGATCCACGCAGGATCAATTTCTTCAGTGATGCTCAATCACTTTGGGTTTGTGGGGGTTTGGTTTTGGGATTTTCCTCACTTGATGATTTTCTCTCAAAGTCCTCGGAGGATGGGTTGCTCTCGAATGACAACTGTCAAGTTCTCTCGGAGCAGCCAACCAGCTAGTGGTTGTAGGGGGCGGCTATTTATAGCCTAGGGAGCAGCCCTACATGATAAGACATAAATGCCCTTCAATGATATGACCGTTAGGTGGATAAGATATTTTGGGATAGCCGGCGCGCAGCACAGCAACGGTCGGAAATTTGACTCTGAAATTCCTCAGGGCTATCATGTTCCTCACTGTGTAGGCAATTCGCACTGGCGAATTCCTAACTCCTCAGTCAGAGCAAAGTCCTCAGTGACCAGAAGAACTGCGTCTCTGTCACTGAAGAAATTGACTGAACTCTATGAGATTTCCAATGGCTTCACTCGAAGGGATTGGTAGGTGTAGGATTTTGAGTTGAGCATCACATGGAAATTTTTACTTAGTATTTCCTCGACCCCCTTTAACAGTACGGTGTTTCCTATGACTCAAGAAAGAGAAAATGAAACTACGAAAACAAAAGTCTTCACGCTTCATGTTCCTTATGTGAATATCAAGTTCTTCAAGGTCACACCAATTTCTTCACTTTCAAAGTCTTCAGAAAGTCTTCAGAATATCAAAGTCTTCAGTCGAAGAACTTCATTTTTAGGGGTCGACTTTCTCTGTAAATATCAAACTCCTCATAGACTTATAGACCTGTGTACACTCACAAACGCATCAGTCCCTTAACCTATAAGTCTTCAATACACCAAAATCACTAAGGGGCACTAGATGCACTTACAATCTCCCCCTTTTTGGTGATTGATGACAACATAGGTTAAGTTTTCAACGGGGATAAACATATGAAGTGTAACTACTGATATTGAGGAATTTGATTGCAAGATATAGAAGAACTCCCCCTAAAGATGTGCATAGTGAGGAATTTGCTTTTGAGGCAATGCACATTTGAAGAGTTGAATCATGGATATCTCCCCCTATATCTTGTAATTCATACACGCATTTGATATATAATATGAAGAATTTGAAATGCATGATGAAATATGGTGCCTGATGAAATTCAGCATGCGTGCAATAATATTAACGAGGAATAAGCATGCAGAATAGCACATCAAAAGTATCAGAGCACAGTGCATCAAAAGTATCAGAGCACCTTCAAAAGTATCAGGGCACCATCGGGTTTAAGATTACAACTCGATCCAATAAAAGTTTCGGAAGAACGAGAGTTGTAACTTAGAAAAATAACGCCCTTAATATAGACCCGCTTGAAGACTAACTCAGATTTCTCCCCCTTTGTCATCAAATGACCAAAAGGATCGAAACTAAGGACTAACGCCCCTGAAGAATTTCAAGTTGATGGAGGAGCGCCAGCGTTGTCGGGGTTGTTTGTTGTAGCAGGGCCTGCCGCAGTGTCGTCCAAATCTTCATACTCATCAGTGTCGCGTGATGAAGAATAAGAGCTGGCCACCAGTGGAGGAACTTTGACCCTCTTGAATTTCTTCGGAGGAGGTGCAGACCAGTCAAATTCTTCCTTAAGACCCATAGTCTTCAGTTCTTCAGCGCTATAAACATGAGTGAGAACAGCCCAGGTGCGGTTGAGGGTTTCATGAAGGTAGTAGTGGTTTTTCTTCATTGCATTATGTGTTGAGGTCATGTTGTGAAGAATTGCACCAAAATGACGCTTTACCCATTTGTGATTGCGATCAACCTTCTGATGAAGACTGAGGAGTAACTCACGATCAGTCATCACCCTGGGTGCTGTGGCTTGAGGATTTTGCTTGGCTGAGGTATTTGCGGCAGTGTCATGTGTGGCAGAGTCGTCATTGGTAGAATAAGATGTAGCGAGACGAAATTGACCATCCAATGGACGAGTGCCTTCATTGATCACAGCAGCTGCCTTGCCTTTATCATCAGATGATGAAACGGGCCATTTGAGGACTTCAATGGGAGGCAAGTAGCTACCGTGGTTCAGAGTGTCAGCTTTGTAATTCAGTGAAGATCTTGCCCTTATGAATCTCATAATCCAAGGCGCATAGGGCTTCAGCTCGAATGGTGACATAGCAACATTTGCCAGAGTCCTCATGAAGAAATCATGGAAGTTGACGGGAACGCCATGAATGATGTTGAAAAGCATGTTCTTCATGATGCCAGCGACTTCTTCATCATTTGAATCGTGGCCTTTGATAGGACTCATTGTCTTCGTCAGAATGCGATAGACAGTCCGAGGCACATAGAGCAATTCCTTGATGAGGAATTTGGTTCGTGGGGCCTGCCCTGGCTTCAAAGGCTTCATGAGCACTTGCATATAATGATTTGTCAGTTCAGGGTCATTGTAGATGCAACGTGCATCGTCATGGGGAGGATTGAGAGGAAGGACACGAAGCAATTCAGTTGCCGGTGCCTTGTAGTGAGTATTTTGAGTCATCCAATCCAACACCCATGAATTGACATCTTCAGCGTCTCCAGTGATATGCAGTGTGGCGTAGAACTGAAGAATGAGTTCTTCATTCCAATTGCAAATGTCAGTGCAGAAATTCAGTAATCCTGCATTATGAAGAACACTGAGGACTGGCTCGAAGCATGGCAGAGATTCCATATCCACGTGAGGAATATGTTCATGATCGAAGATTTTGTCCTTGTCAAATAGCACTGAGGAATAGAAGTTGGCTTGACTAGCAGTCCAGAAACGCCTCTTCCTTATGCGAGCAGAGTCATATGGATTATAGTCAGTGAAGAACACATGCTCCGAAAAGAAGTCTTCAGCCTTGAACTTTTGCTTGCTTGAGAACGGATTCTTCGGCTTAGGCAGAGGGGTGTCAGTGATTTGTGGAACCACCTTAGGAATCGCGAGCTCAGGTTCTTCAGGCTGAGGAATTTCTGGTTCCTCTTCTTGTGCAACTTGAGGATCAGCAGCAGCAGGTTCTTCAGCACTAGCGGCTGGAATTTCTTCATGAACAGAGGGAGTGGGATGAGTTTCTTCAGAGCCCATTTGAACAGTTGTTGTCGGGGACTGAGGAATCTGTTGAATAGGAGTGAAGAGAGGAGTATTGGGATGCTGACTTTCCCAGAAGTCATCGTTCATCATAGGTGTGGTGCATCCAATATCCACATCTTCATCTTCAATTTCCTCAACACCAGCCTCTTCAGCTGTGAACTAAGGCATATGTGAGGAAATGACTGTCATTGAAGGGATTGTATCCACTTCAATTTCTTCATCAATCTGCTCTGACGAAGCAGCAGAATGATTTTCTTCATCAGATCCGCTTGGGATCTTATAGTCTTCTCCAAAAGGAACAATTTCCTTTGATGACATGGAGGAAATTGGTACAGCATCAATAGGATTTTCAATAGAGCTGGTCATTTGCTTCATTTTCTTTGCAACCGAAGAATTTGACGCAGCTGATGCCTTCCTTTTCATCACTGCAGCTCGCTCTGCAGCCTTGGTCTTCTTCACCTCATAGGCAGAAGGAAGAATTGGAGTTGGTGTAGGCGCGGGAGGAGCTGAGGAATCTGGTTGATTTTCTTCAGGCGCAACTGATGCAGTTGCCCTGATCTCTTCAGTTTCTTCAGGCGCACCACTAGTGGATTCCCTGGCAATTTCTTCAGCGGCTGGAATGGAGTCATCAGCCCTGGAACTTGTATTTTCTTCAGCAGGCTGAAAGTCATCAGCGGTGCTGGCATGTTCTTTAGCAGCCTGACCAGAGTCTGCATCCTGAGGATTTTCTTGTTGCAATGGGGCTGCAATAGTTGTCATTTTCTTCGTCAGGTTGACGAATCTCACTTTGGCTCCTTGCCAATCAGCATAGTATGCATCAAAGTCTTTGCTGAGGGCTTGAATTTCAGACTGAGCCTTGAGAAGTTCCTCAGGTGTCATTCTGACAACATTTTTCTTCAGGAGCTTCTCCTTTCTGTATTGAGCTCTCTTTATCTCTCTTGCCTTCTCAAATTTCCATTTCTCTTGAGTGATGAAATGGGTCAGCATGTGACTTTGACCAGGAGTCAGATGAAAATCAGGCATGGGGGTGTTTGGATCCTTGTGCCAGAGGTCAATGTAGTCGAGGATTTTCCTTGGATCCAAAAGCAGTGGCACAGATGTGCCTTTGGCTCTAGCGGCCTTCACTTGTCTGTCTCTGATGATTTCTGCAAGTTCTTCATCAGAAGCTTCATCATCAGAGGGCACTTGGAATGCAACCTGTTTCTTCTTTGGACTTGGCCAAGGACCACGTCCAGCTATTGCTTTAGTCTTCAACAGTGTGGGGCCTGATGAGGACATTGGTGCAGCTGAGGAACTTGCTGAGACACCAGAAGCAATTGAAAAACCAGTAGTCCTTCGGCATGTAGCCAGATGCACAGGAGCTGAGGACTTTGATGGAGTTGTAGCAGTCTGAGGAATTTGCCGTGAGGGCATAGCTAAGGAACTGGGCCGTGAGGGTGCTGTCGGTGAAGCACTTGGCTTGCGAGCAGGCTTCTTAGGCATTGATTTCCTTGGTCTGACCGAGGTCTCAGCAGCAGCAGCAGTGGCAGAATCCTCATTGAATTTCTTCATTGCCTCCTTGGCTTGTCTTGCCAATTTGGCTTGGCGTTTAGCCCATTCTTCAGGAAAGTCCTCACCACTTTTGATGCTAGTGGGATCAGCTACTTGGCCAGGTGCCAATGGAGCTCTAGGGCATGGAGGATTGAGGGCGAATTTCTTCATGTACTTTGGAGTAACATATTGATATTACCTCCATTCTCTTGCCCATCTCCGTTCAATTCTCTGAATGCGCACTTTACGCTGATTTTTGTTCTCTTTGCCAAACTTGGCTTCATCAGGTGTGCAATAGTCCTTATAGATTTCATCAGGGATTTCAAAAGCAGTCATGACCTCAGGTTTCTTTCCTCCTTTCTGCGGTCTCTTTCCTTCAGCCATATTCTTCAGATGAGGAATTTGAACAATTGAACACTCTAAAGAAGTATGCAGTTTTTCTTTGAGGAACGCTGCAAATGAGTTAAGTTGATGAGAACCTAGTGATTCAGCAGCGGACATGAGTACCTGTGAACAGAGTGTAGGTGCGTGGAATTTGGAGAGGTCATATGCGTTCTCAGAAGGTTTTTTGAAAAGACAAGTTTTGAGGAATTTGACCAGTTGAGCCTTGAGGAGTTTCACTAAGCGCTCTTTGTCTTAGGTTCCATAGTTGTACAGATCGAAAATCCACACAATTGAGGAATCATGAAGAAAATGATTGCTTAGAGAAATGGATCAAGAGCATACAGTGTGTGAGGTGTTCATATGTGTGAAGATTTGAAGAATAAAACACCTTTGAAGATTTTCAGGAAAGCTTGAGAATCAAAGTGAGTAATAAAAGTAACTTTTAATTACCCAAACTGAAGAACACGACGAACTGAGATGAATAGAAGTGAAGTTCGTCAGGTTAGATCTCCCACGCCCTAACTTGGCAGAGGGAGACAGCTACGGCGGCGGCGGAGTGAAGATTTCCGCAACCGGCGCGAGTACGACGGAGACGAGGTCGAGGCAGCGAAGCTCTTCCTCACCGGCGATGATGGAGTAGCGGCGGCACTAGGGTTTGAGGAGCTCGAGCGAGAGAGAGCGCGGTCGAGCAGAGTAAATGAAGTGAGGAAGGGGAGAGGGGTATTTATAGCCACGGTGAAAAACTGTTCGCCCGAAGATTTTGGGACGAACATGCCCCTGCCCTTTCTCCTTCACGCGACATGTGTCACCCACGTACTGTGCAGATGTGATCGTGTAAGATCGTGGTGAATATAATAATGCATCGTGGGATGCGGAACAGTTTGAGCGGCAAAACCGAAAATCTGGATAAGATTTGTTTTAAAGTTTCGTTCGCAATTTCTTCAGCTGACAAGGACACAGTAAAGACTTTGAACGAGTTTCAAATAGAACGCACATGAGGAATTTGTGAATAGATTGGGTTGAGTATAGCATAGAGGGGGAAGGGTCCGATCACATTCACTTAGCAGAAAACGCAACTTGAAGAAATAGCCATAAGTGAATGCTGTAGAGGACATAAACTCATATATATAGCCAATGAAGAAAAACGACGGAAACAGTGAAGATTTTGCAAAGTTGAAGAATTTGAAAAACTGAAGAATTTCAAAACTGAGGAAAAACTCAAATTGAAGATTTTCAACTTTTTGTGGTGGCGTGACCCACCGTATAAGAATGATGATTTCAGACACTGCGTACAATTGTCGTAGGGTTCTGAGAATCAAATTCTTCATTAATTTCTTCACACTTAGAGTGTTATTCTTCATTGACTGAAGAAAAACGTTTCTTCATGTGTTGCACATCTAAGTCATCAATTTTGCATAAGTGTTAGGATGTGTGTCCTTTTCAAAGAACATTCGAAGACTCTAAGATATTTAGCTCACACCGCAACTTGCTAAATCTCTTCTCATCCAAGGGCTTAGTGAAGATATCAGCTAGCTGTTCTTCAGTCTTCACATGCTCGATGGAGATGTCGCCCTTCAACACATGATCACGAAGAAAATGATGACGAATTTGAATGTGCTTTGTCTTCGAGTGCTGAACTGGGTTGTGAGCAATCTTGATGGCACTCTCATCGTCGCAGAGGAGAGGCACATTCTTCACGTTGACTCCATAGCCCTTGAGGGTTTGCTTCATCAAAAGCAGTTGAGCACAGCAAGAGCCAGCAGCAATGTATTCAGCTTCAGCAGTAGACAGTGATACGCAGTTCTGTTTCTTCGAGGACCAACAGACCAAAGATCGTCCGAGGAAATGACAAGTGCCAGATGTTGACTTGCGGTCCACACGATCACCAGCATAGTCAAAGTCAGAGTATCCAATGAGATCAAAAGCAGAGCCCTTGGGGTACCATAATCCTAGTGTTGGTGTGTGAGCTAGATATCGAAGAATATGCTTCACAGCCTTATGGTGTGATTCCTTCGGTGCAGCTTGAAATCGGGCACACATGCAAACACTAAGTATTATATTTGGCCAAGATGCACATAAGTACAATAAAGAACCAAACATGGAGCGGTATACCTTATGATCGAAGTCAATACCATTTTCACCAGTGCATAGATGGCCATTTGTGGGCATAGGAATTTTGACGCCTTTGCAATCTTGCAAGCCGAATTTCCTTAGTACATCTTTGAGGTATTTCTCCTGAGATATGAATATGCCATTGCGCTGCTGATGAATTTGAAGACCTAAGAAGAATTTCAACTCTCCCATCATAGACATTTGATATTCTTCACTCGTCATATAGGCAAATTCATCACTATAACGTTGGTCAGTACAACCAAAGATAATATCATCAACATATATTTGGCACACAAATAGTTCACCATCATCAGATTTAGTAAAGAGAGTAGGGTCGGGTGAACCGGGTGTGAAGCCATTCTTCACGAAGAATTCCTTCAATGTATCATACCACGCCCGAGGGGCTTGCTTGAGGCCATAGAGGGCCTTATTGAGTCTGAAGACTTTGTCAGGATTCTTTGGATCTTCAAAACCTGGGGGTTGAGCAACATATACTTCTTCCTCAAGCTTACCATTGAGGAATGCACTTTTCACATCCATTTGATATAAGATGATATCATGATGGTTAGCATAGGCAAGTAATATGCGAATAGCCTCAAGTCTAGCAATAGGTGCAAAAGTTTCATCGAAATCAATTCCTTCAACCTGTGTGTAGCCTTGAGCTACTAGTCGTGCCTTATTCCTCACCACAAGGCCATTTTCATCTTGCTTGTTGCGGTAGATCCACTTTGTGCCAATGATATTATGCTTGCGAGGATCCGGGCGATTGACCAATTCCCAGACATTGTTAAGCTCGAACTGATGTAATTCTTCTTGCATAGCCTGAATCCACTCCGGCTCCAGAAATGCTTCATCTACCTTAGTGGGCTCTGTGATAGAGACAAAAGCATAGTGCCCACAAAAGTTAGATAAATGTGAAGCTTTTGAGCGTGTGAGAGGACCTGGTGCACTAATGTCATCGATGATCTTCTCCACTTGCACTTCTTTTGCAACGCGAGGATGAGCTGGTTGTCGCTGAGGAATTTGATCATCATTTTCTTCAGCACCATTTTCCTCATCATGTCCTTCAGGTGCATCAGCTCGACGTTCTTCATGAACAGGAATGAATTCTTCAGCAGATTCTTCAGTAGGAATGACATCCTCAGTTGCCTTGAACTTGATAGAATCCTCAGGTGCTGGTTCATCTAACACAGAAGGTAGGTGCTCTCTTTGCGAGCCATAAGTTTCATCGAACCGCACATCTACAGTGTCAACAATCTTGTGAAGAACAATGTTGAAGACTCTGTAGGTGTGCGAGTCCTTTCCATAACCAAGCATGAAACCTTCATGTGCTTTCGGTGCAAATTTAGAGTTGTGGTGAGGATATCTAATCCAAAATTTAGCACCGAAGACTTTGAAATAACTCACATTGGGTTTCTTGTCAGTGAGGAGTTCATAGGCCGTCTTCTTGAAGAATTTGTGAAGATATACTCTGTTGATGATGTGGCACGCAGTATCAATTGCATCAATCCAGAAACACTGAGGCGTTTTGTATTCATCAAGCATAGTGCGAGCCATCTCAACAAGAGTTCTGTTCTTGCGCTCCACGACGCCATTTTGCTGAGGAGTATAGGGAGCAGATAACTCATGAGTAATACCAAGTTCATCATAATAGGCATCAAGACCGGAATTCTTGAACTCAGTTCCATTGTCACTTCTGATGTGCTTGATCTTCACACCAAAGTTGGTTGAAGCCCTCGAGGAAAATCGTTTGAAGACTTCCTGCACTTCATGTTTGTAAGTAACAATGTGTACCCATGTATATCGAGAATAATCATCAACAATGACAAAACCATATAGAGATGCATCATTAGTGACTGCTGGGTAATGATTAGGTCCGAAGAGGTCCATGTGAAGCAATTCGAATGGACGAGTAGTGGTCATGATAGTCTTCGCTAGATGCTTGGCCTTGGTCATTTTTCCAGCTTCACAGGCTCCGCATAAGTGATCCTTGAGGAATTTGACATTTTAAATGCCAATGACATGCTTCTTCTTCGCAAGCGTGTTCAAATTCCTCATGCCTGCCTGACCAAGTCGTTGATGCCATAGCCAGCCTTCTGAAGCTTTTGCAAGTAGACACACGGCTGGTTGTGGTCCTGTAGAGAAATCAACAATATACAAATCTCCTCTCCTAAAGCCTTCGAAGACTTTGGAATTGTCAGCCTCCATAATCACAACACAGCGATACTTGCCAAAGACAACAACCATATCAAGATCACAAAGCATTGAGACTGACATGAGGTTGTATCCTAAGGACTCAACAAGCATGACTTTGTCCATGTGTTTATCCTTAGAGATCGCAACCTTACCAAGATCCAATACCTGACTTTTGCCTTTGTCAGCAAAGATGATATGCTTCAGAGGTGATGGTGATAAGGGAGCATCCATCAATAGATTCTTGTCACCAGTCATGTGATTTGTACATCCACTATCGAGGACCCATTCAGTAGTTTTGGGTTGATCATCCTGCAGATGAATTAGTGTAGCTTATAATCTCATATGCTCATCAGATGAATTTCATCAAGCAGTAAACAGATATAGCAGTATGAGGACATGTGAAATGAAGGTTCATTTCATCATGATTCACGTGCGTCCTTTCAGGCATTTTGTCAGGTCTCCAGCAAATTCTTCAGACGTTAAAGCACGTTTGGAGACCTGACCCTGCAGAAGAGATTAGTTCTTTTTCTTCACCACCCACATCTGGAGGGGTGGCAAAGAATTCATCACTCTGCGAGCACCATATGAGAAAGATGGCAAAGATGCCAAACCGTTTCGTTTCACATAAGAGGGGTTAGGTTAAGCATATGAATAAGCAAAGTAATTCTTCGAGGACTTATGAACATAATGGTTTGAAGAATGATGCACATATTCATAGCCCTTAGCTCTACCCTGCGAGACAGAGTTGTTAGCACGATGATAATCATATGAGGACTTTGATCCATGTGAAGAATTTGGTCCATATGAAGAATTTGATCTGGGGTTCCTGTTCTTCACAGGTGGTGTCATGAGGACATTCACCTGAAGACTTTCAACGTAACTTTTGGGAACCCAGATTTTCTTCATAGGGGAACCGTTCCTGCAGTTAGTGCCAACATATCTAGCAAATACTTCACCATTCTGATTTTTGAACAGTTTATAGTTGGAGTCAAATGACTCATCAGAAGAATGAGGAGATTCACATGTAAAGCCAGATAAGTTAGATGGATCAACTGGAGGTCCCTTTGCAGCAACCCATGAGGTTTTGGGGTACTGCTCAGGCTTCCAATATGTTCCATCAGCATTGAGTTTCCTCTCAAAGGCAATACCCTCTTTCCTAGGGTTTCTGTTGAGGATCTGCTTTTTAAGCACATCACAAAGAGTCTGATGCCCTTTGAGGCTTTTGTACATGCCTGTCATGTACAATTCCTTTAGCCCTGCATTGTCAGTGATACTAGCAATGTCCTGAGGTGAGGAATTAGTGATAGCAGAGGCAGATGACGAATTTGTAACATTTGAAGCATTTGAACATTCAGGTGAAGAATTAGCAGATTCACGTTCAATGCACTTTAAGCATGGAGGAACAAATTCTTCCTGAGAAGCGCTGATTTGTTGAGCTAGTAATGAATCGCGCTCCTTCTGAAGATCTTCATAACACACTCTTAACTTTTCAAGATCTTCCTTTCTTTGAAGAGATTCAGAAGAAAGCTTCTCGTGATCTTGCTTTTCTTGAAGAAATTCATAAGAAGGTTTCTCATGATCAGATAAGAGAGTGTTATGATGACTTTGAAGGTTATCAAACCTAGACTGAAGTCTCTGAAGATTTTCAGTCAGGGCTTTAGTGCAATCCATTTCTTCACCCAACATATCATCACTTTTGTCTAGCATGTTTTGAACCTTTTCAAAAGCCCGTTGTTGTTTTACAGCAATTTTAGTAAGTTTAGAGTAGCTGGGCTTGAGATCCTCATCAGATTCATTTTCACTAGATTCAGAGGAGTTGTATTTGAGTACCTTTGCACCTTTCGCCATGAAGCAATAGGTGGGAGCGTAGCCATCATTATCTTCATCAGGCTTGTCGGTGGGGTCAGTTTCTTCAGTGTTGAAGATGGACTTGCTGACGAAAGTAGTAGCGAAGGCCAGACTCGCCACACCAGATTCGGATTCTTCAGACACCTCCTCTTCCTCATTTTCCTCAGATTCAGCTTCAGAGTCCATTTCCTTGCCAATGAATGCCCGAGCCTTCTTGGAGCTGCTCTTCTTGTGAGATGAAGACTTCGAGGATTTTGATGACGAAGATTTTGACGATTTCTTCATCTACTTTGCATCATCAGAACTGTAATCCTTGTATTTCTTCTTCTTCATTTCCTTTTCCCACTGAGGACAATCTTGGATATAGTGACCAGGTTTCTTGCATTTGTTGCACAACCTTCTCTTATAGTCACTGGATGAGGAATTACTGCTTCTTGAGGATTTTCCAAAGCGACCACGTCTTGAGAACTTTTGGAATTTCTTCACGAGCAGAGCTAGCTCCTGGCTCAATTCTTCAGGATCACCAAGGCTACTACCAGAATCCTCACATTCAGAGTCAGACACAGCCTTGGCCTTCAGGGCACGTGGTTTGCCATAGTTTGAACCATAGAGATCTCTCTTTTCAGCAAGCTGGAACTCGTGAGTATTTAGCCTTTCGAGGATATCGGCAGGATCAAGAGACTTGTAGTCAGCACGTTCTTGTATCATCAGTCCCAGAGTATCAAATGAGGAATCAAGCGATCTCAATAGTTTCTTCACCACCTCATGATCAGTGATGTCAGTGGCACCGAGGGCTTGAAGCTCATTTGAGATGTCAGTGAGGCGATCAAAGGTTTGTTGGACATTTTCATTGTCGAGTCTTTTGAAACGGTTGAAGAGATTCCGAAGAACATCAACTCGAGAGTCACGCTGAGTTGAGACTCCTTCATTTACTTTGGACAACCTATCCCGGATAAGCTTAGCAGTTTCCAAAGCACTCACTCTTCCATATTGTCCTTTACTCAGATGGCCACATATGATATTCTTCGCTT
The DNA here is from genome assembly GCF_018294505.1 of Triticum aestivum. Taxonomy (NCBI): domain Eukaryota; kingdom Viridiplantae; phylum Streptophyta; class Magnoliopsida; order Poales; family Poaceae; genus Triticum; species Triticum aestivum. The sequence goes on along the minus strand of NC_057810.1, from coordinate 72,649,611 downwards.
GAGAATCGAGTTGCTTGAATCTCTTCACATCGGTAGCGTTCAGTGAGGGTGTGACAGAGGGGACACCATTTTCCACAACATACCAGAGATCGTTGTCAATTGCCTCAAGATGCATTCACATCTTGTTCTTCCAGTAGGGGTAGTCCGTCCCATCAAAGGTAGGACACCCAGCCGAGACCTTGATCATACCTGCGGTCGACATAACTAAAACTCCAGGCGGTTAAGCCAAAATCACACAGAACAAGGGAGTACCTTGCTCTGATACCAATTGAAAGTGCGTTATATCGACTAGAGGGGGGTGAATAGGCGATTTTTATGAATTCTTCACTGAGGAATTTGCTGGTGAGGAAATTCCTTAGCGAAGAACTACTTGCAGCGGAATAAGTACTCAGAAGTAAACATAACAGAATACAAGCATGGTCATCATGATGAAATGAAGACAAGCACAGAGTACAGAAAGCATAATCACAGGATAACACAAGATGAAGACAAACAGACTGAAGAAATTGAACTGAGGAAATTGAGAAAGTCTTCAGTCGAAGTCTTCAAGCACAGATATGAACAACATTCAACATAGTAATGAGGAAGTGGAAGGGTTGAGGAAATAGAACCAGTTAGTTGGTGAAGACAATGATTTGGTAGACCAGTTCCAACTGCTGTCTCAGTTGTACGTCTGGTTGGAGCGGCTGAGTATTTAAACTCGAGGACACGCAGTCCCGGACACCCAGTCACTGAGCCGCAACTCAGGACACCCAGTCCTCACCGTATTCTCCTTGAACTAAGACCACGCAGGCCTCGTCCAATCACTCGTGGTAAGTCTTCAGGTGACTTCCAAACCTTCACAGACTTGGTCACTCGGCGATCCACAATTCCTCTTGGATGCTCTAGACCTTGACGCCTAAACATCTGGAAGAAGCACAGTCTTCAAAGGTAACAAGCGTCGGATCCACGCAGGATCAATTTCTTCAGTGATGCTCAATCACTTTGGGTTTGTGGGGGTTTCGTTTTGGGATTTTCCTCACTTGATGATTTTCGCTCAAAGTCCTCGGAGGATGGGTTGCTCTCAAATGACAAGTGTCAAGTTCTCTCGGAGCAGCCAACCAGCTAGTGGTTGTAGGGGGCGGCTATTTATAGCCTAGGGAGCAGCCCTACATGATAAGACATAAATGCCCTTCAATGATATGATCGTTAGGTGGATAAGATATTTTGGGACAGCCGGCGCGCAGCACAGCAACGGTCGGAAATTTGACTCTGAAATTCCTCAGGGCTATCATGTTCCTCACTGTGTAGGCAATTCGCACTGGCGAATTCCTAACTCCTCAGTCAGAGCAAAGTCCTCAGTGACCAGAAGAACTGTGTCTCTGTCACTGAAGAAATTGACTGAACTGTATGAGATTTTCAATGGCTTCACTCGAAGGGATTGGTAGGTGTAGGATTTTGAGTTGAGCATCACGTGGAAATTTTTCCTTAGTATTTCCTCGACCTCCTTTAACAGTACGGTGTTTCCTATGACTCAAGAAAGAGAAAATGAAACTACGAAAACAAAAATCTTCACGCTTCATGTTCCTTATGTGAATATCAAGTTCTTCAAGGTCACACCAATTTCTTCACTTTCAAAGTCTTCAGAAAGTCTTCAGAATATCAAAGTCTTCAGTCGAAGAACTTCATTTTTAGGGGTCGACTTTCTGTGTAAATATCAAACTCCTCATAGACATATAGACCTGTGTACACTCACAAACGCATCAGTCCCTTAACCTATAAGTCTTCAATACACCAAAATCACTAAGGGGCATTAGATGCACTTACATCCTCCTCGATCAAACAGATTTTGATTTTGAGGGGATGCCTTGTTCATAGCCTCCTCTCGTATATTTGTAGTCAATGGCTCCCGCATAACATAGGCCAGGCCCGCATGGAGGCTCAAGGGATCAGCACACATAGTGTATAGTTAACAGTTTTAAATTTTGGAGAAATCTTTGATTAACCGTCTATAAAAACTTGTCTTCCCAAGGAAATTCTGCATCCCTTTCAGATCTTGAAGATAAGGTAACATCTCTGTGGCCATGACCCGAATCCTAGCTGATTTTGAGAGGACGTATCAACTGCATCGCTGCACACATGTCTCTCCAACCGTTCAATGGAGAAGAGATGACCAGGATCAAACTGTTCTCATGTAGGAAAAGTGTTGAAATATAGATGGGAACTTTCCATTTTATTAAAATCAACCAGCACTCCACTTGGTTGCAACTTTGGATTTTGCTCCAAAACTATGTTTTTGATACAAAAATAAGTTTCGTCATGTTTTAATTTTTTTTTGTTTTGGATTATAAAGTTTTAAATAAATCACCTGTGTTTCATCAAGTTTTGCAAGTGAGGCGTAGGGTTGATTCTCTGAAATTTGATGATACTATTATAAATTTGATGGAACTCATCTAGGCTTTGTTGGGAGCCCAATGCGGTCCCCCATCTGAGGTTTATGGCCTATATCTTGTTTTGATTACTCGACAAAAATAGTGTCTTTTCTTAAATGTTCCATGTTGGCAAAAGATAGTTTATTCCTTCCGTGAGACGTCGTATATGGTATCAGCGTACACATGTACTCTGCAGATATATGTCATGCAGAGCTGGAAAGCGTTCGGCTTATAGCTACGCCGTGTACCAATAGGGCGGTACTCGGCTTAGATCTATGACAGGGCGGTGCCGACGGAGCTGGAAAAACGCTCGGCTTATAGCTATGCCCTGTACTGACCTTTGGTTGGCGCCTAGCTACGGATAATGCCGAACATGCCACACAGCTCACACACATGTCACATGGCACCGCCGTCTCCAGTTGATGGCCGTCAGTGCTTTATTTTGCTGAGAACCTTCACTTGGCACTCGGCGGCATTTAGGGAAGCCGTTGATGATTGCTCGTTATAGGATTTGAGCTGGCATAGCCTTAGCAATTGCGGTTCAAATCTATCCGATCTTTGACTACTCTCCCTGCAAAGCTTCGCTTGGGCCTGATAGGCTTTGACTTCTTCCTCATACCACCCGCACGCGGGCCTATTTCAGCGGATCAAGAAACACAATAGACCCGTCTCTAAACAAAAACTGGCAAAGTGGAAGCCGAGTGCCCATGAAAAAGCTCTCGGCTTACAGCCCTTTGCCGACATGGTGTAAGCCGAGAAGGGGAAGCCGAGTGCAACACTCGGCATACGGCTCACCAAGTCCAAAGGTTGCCTCCACTGAGTATTTTTAATACTCGGCGTATCACGATTTGCCTGTATCGAGTAGTGACGCATGGAGTAATATTTTCGTCCGATATTGCCGGATGAATTCCACAAAGCAGTCTCATCTTCTCCCCCGCGATAAAAAGTGCTCACATATTGCATGTTTCATGAATTCTGTCTACAAGTACAACTACAAGTATCTCGCGAAAAAGTACTACAAGCAGCTAATTCTTTTTGCTTACCATCTCTTTTTGGAAAGTAAAATACGAGTTCCAATCCAATACGTGTACACATCAAAGAGGAATTCTATATACATTAACGAACACCTTTGCCCCGTCGGTTATCTACCGATCCAATCTTACGCCGAGCCCTCAACTAATATTCTCGACGTACGGGTCAAGTCCTTCTCCTCGATCAAAACCCAGCGATCGTTCTGCACAAGCCACCACGTGCCATGGCGCCAGAGCTGTTGCCCAAACGCCGCTGTTGTCCGGACGCCACGGTATCGTTGCCAGACGAGCTCATCTTCAACATCCTCTCCTGGGCGCCCTTGAATTCCGTGTGTCGGTTTCGATGTGCGTGCAGGATGTGGCGTGCCGTCCTCTCCGACCCAGCCTTCATCGCCACGCATAGATCTCGCCACGCGGAGCCGCTCCTTGTCGTTAGATCCTCCCAGGAAAACCCGGGGAGAGGCCACGACCTGCGGCTGATGGACATGGACGGCAATGTTGTCAGGGTGATGAAAGGCATAGGCGGCATGGGGTCGCTCTCCACGAGCGTCGACGACCACGTCTGCATCACCGACTATCTCTCTGGTAGAGCGCATGTGATCAACCTCGCCAAAGGGGAGGTGGTCGTGGACTGCCCGAAACCAAAATTGGAACAACACCACGTCTTTGGTTTTGGCCGTGTTGTACCATCAGGCAAGTACAAGGTGGTTCGCCTCTTGTTGGGTCGGTCGTGCGACTACGAGGTCCTGACGGTAGGACACGGCGCCAGATGGAGGCGGGTGCGGCCACCTCCCGCCGGTATCTCCGATGGACGGTGCTCCCCTGTTGCCGTCGATGGCACCATGTACTTCTTGAGCTCGGATAGTCCAAGTGACGACGCATTACTTCGCCTTGACCTCGAGAGTGAACAATGGACGAAACCGCTGAAAGGCCCAATGAACACGATGGTCCCCCTGAGGTGGAAGATGAGTGGGATAGTTCGGATAACCGAACTCAATGGCTGTTTTTGTCTGGTTCATCTGGGGGTGCACATGACTGTATGGCTCATGACCGAATCAGAAAATCAGAAGTGGGTCAAGGCGTACACGATTCCGGTGGATCCGTCCACCAAGTATTGTATGCCACTCAGGGTGACAAGTGATGGCGGGAAGTTGATCTTTTTCTCTTCGTGTTACGGACAAGGCTCTGAACTCCGAGTCTACGATCCTAGCACCGAGACATGCACAATGCGATGGGCACTAGGCTGCCGTGGAGACACAGTTCGTCTTTGCAACCTGCAATTGGGCCATTTTGTCCGGCCCTAGTTTAATCCACTCTACTTTTGATGTGCTTTTGTGTATAACAAACAAATGTTATATTTGTCAACGCGTGTGCATGATAGTGCCGGACTCGTCGCTCAATGTCTTCATGTTTTCCTATTAGTTCTTACTAGAATGCATCTACATATATAGAGTGTATGCATCGCGGAAACATATGTGTCTATATCGGCTTACTGTTGTAGATGTTGTTATCTTGCTTTTTCATTGATGGTCAAACTTAATAAATATACTCCATCTATTGCTTGATATAAGGTGTATAGATTTTTGAGAAAAGATCCGAAATATAAGGTGTATTGTGTTGCACCACTCGTCTGGATAATGTTTTTAGGGATTTGATCACGTTTCCTTATATTAGGCAAGCTCCTTTATTTTCTCTTGTCAAGTAGTCAGGTGTAATCTCGCCCAAAACTTGTGTAATTTCCCCTCCACATGCGTTCTTTAATTTCCGTGCCCAAAACTTTACACCCTATATTTAGAAACAGAGGGAGTATTTGAAGATATGATCATTGGTGATCTCCAAACACCCGGTGAGATCTCATTTGGCCGCATAAGGCAGAAGATTTTACGAAGACTATATGACTGCTATATACAAAGCTTCGGCTCGAGTTAGTAATAGCCGGCTTGTACCATATAGTAACATCGAATATATACAAAATCACAAATTCTTCATGCGATATTATCAAAGTTTCATATATAGCACGCTGCGTGTCTATCTAGATGAGCAAACAAGTGACCATGCAACAATGACTTTCATCACACATGAGTGAACCTTAAGAATACCACAACTTCTACCAGCTATCCTAGGTGCGAAAACCATTTCATTGTGTGTCTTAAACTGTTTCCCATCGGAATATTCGGTTGCAACAGAAATGTTCTGTCCTCCTTTAGTTTCGACGCAAGCAACATGGCGTGTGAGATTGCATACTATCAGTAGTAACCGGTAGCTTGTCATCTTCAAGAGAGAGCAGCAAAACTTTCATGCCATCTAGACTTCTAGTACTTGCACTGAATATACCTCGGCAACCATTTGGCCATGACCCATGAATAACTTGTATATTGATTGTAGCCTCCACAGATTTAGCAAGGCGAACGAATGTCCATTCTAGTTTGGAAAGTTTGCTAGTGGCAACAAGGTTAATCACGCATGAATGATTCCATGCAGATGTTTTACACTTTGCTGCTAAGAAGCTCAAATCTTTATCTTCGGATTCGTAAATGCCGCTCTTCACTTTCAGCACAACCTCAAAGCGCACAGAATTCAACACATCAGATAGCACAACAGCTCGAGTTGGGCCTGTTAGTGTTAAATAAGGATTCTGCATGCAACAAATAATTGAAGTAGATATTAATTTGACATGCTAAAGATGGTAAATATGTATTTTTTGTTATAACACCAATATGAAATATAGCCAACCTAATATAAGTAAATTGCGATAACAAGAATAAGCAGAAAAAGAGATAACATTGACCATTGCTATAAAATTGTGATATCGAGAATAAAAGGAGAAGGCGATATGTTACCATCGTTACATAACTCATTTAGTGTCACTAGCACATATGTCCGTGCGTTGAACCGGGAAAAATTAATGTTTTGTGTAAGCATAATGTCCGACAACACCGGATTCACTATAAAGAACATGCCGGAATGCAACATCCTTCTACAAAATGAACATATAAAAATACGTTGCAATTTAGGCATGTTCATATTTTATTTGCCGGGTATAATCTCCCACTGATTCCATTTAGGTATAATCCTTTTTAATGGCATTTAAGTATAATACTTTAATTAATTACCATGACGTCTTATTTTGACCCAATTATTTTTCGTGGTCTCGATGAAAGCCCATAAAAGGCCCATCAACATACAAGTACCTGGCCCGGATCGCTTAGCGTGTGTAAGCCAAACGAAAAGAACTAAACCAAATCAAGAATACCTATTCCCTTTAATATTATATATATATATAATATAATATATAATAATTAAGGTATAGATAAGCAAAAACATTACTAGCACATGACGACAATGGCTTGTTAATTACTAAGAGGTAATCAGGGCCGGTCCTGAGAATTTGGGGGCCCGGGGCAAGACAAAAAATTGGGGCCCCTAATATATATAACCAATAACACTTTAATGCAACCAATTTTGACAGTATTTTCATACTTTCTACATATTATTGTAGAAGTTTCTTCTAAAATCCCGCTGGCCATCCGGGACCTAGTGGTAAGGCCATGATTCGTGTCAAGAGATCAGTCATCCTTCTGTAGGAGAAACATGTTAGACATCCCTTTATCATGAGAAACATTCAAATAACTAGGCTACGGAACGACTAAGCAAGCAAAGGACAACAATATATATAAGATCTAGTATATTAACATAATTCTCGATACAAATCCACTTATCATAGGGTCATTGTCAATTTTATCCAACATTTTTTATAGATGTGTAATATTGCCAAATCATTTAGCAGTGGAAGAAATGCATCTTATATGTATGTGAAGGTAAATTACTTCATCAGCAACATAAATAATGGGGAATAGTACGAGTGAAACACCTCTTCTTTTTTGCGGGTACAAATGATATACCTCAAACCAATCGCATCAGCGTCCGTGATTAGGCGCTCAGCAACGACGCGATTTGACGTCAGGCAGGAGGCACCCGGCAATATACTCCCGGCACCTAGAAACTGGATAACGGACGCACTCCGTGTTGTCAACTGCCATGGCCTGGGCGACATGCATGTGAGTCCTGCGTGGCTGCGTCCGGCTACTCGAGCTACAGGCGGCCTGCGACTTTTGATCTAAAGTTCGGGACCAGGGAACAGAGAATAGGGTAGTGGATTAGGGATGCGATCTCACGTCGCAAGAATTACGTCGTGATTGCGTGCTTACATCAATGTGGGCCTAGTTTTGTTTACTTGAGCTAATTTTGTTGCGGGAGAAGAAAGTAGTGAATTCCTGATTGATTGCGTACTTGCCAGGGCTGAGCGCTCCCCTGCTACCTATTTCCTTTGTTTGAGCTAATTTCGTTTCAGGTAATGATATGGGCCTATGGGTTACCTTTGTACCACATCTGGGAGGGGGCCCCTGGATTT
>NC_057810.1:72634046-72641360 GCF_018294505.1 Triticum aestivum | reverse complement strand
GATCACAACAATAAAACTTAGAAAACAGTGACTATTGAATGCAAGGGAAATGTGGTCCAAAACACTGCGATGATCATATCAGGTGCATAACACAAATAAAGGAAGAAATATTATATCTTGATGTTTCAGTGACCAACACGAAAAGATATGCTTCTTATCAGTTATTTTCCATATGCCATTTAAGAATTTTAGAAAAGCTTAACATGTCCATGCATGTTCCAAATAATTATTTTGCATATGCCATTTAACAATTTTAGAAAAGCTTAAGAGAAAACAATCAACCAAAAACGCACGATAGAACGCAATGGCAAGCACACGAACCTCCAAACTGATGGTTTGACAGTTATCCCTCGCGCGAGCAAAGATGATATTGCGGTTGCGGTCTAGGTGGTCTCATATCGCGATCAAGCCATACACATCTAGTGGCCACTGCAATTCCTCTGCTATTGCCGCGACTTTGAAGGAAAAGATCTGCAAAGTTCCTGTCGGACCGGCGTGACGCCATGCTGGTGGCTTGACGTCCGTATAACGCATGGCCGGGATAGCCGCTGTATGGTTGCATGTCGTGATAACTTATAAGCAAGATTTGGACTAATGTAGGCACTAGTCAAGATCTGAACTAATGAGTACTTACTGGTGTCCTCGTAGGTGCCTCGTTGGCATGCCTACATTTGGTTCCAGCCGTTGCGGTAGCTACGAGCGCATACGGCCCTCTCGTCGGTCGACGACCAGTCGTCCAATCGGGCATGCCTCTCCTCCGTCTGCCTCCTCGCGAACAACTCCATCCCTTCACTCTGCAGCCAGCTCTGGTACGCCGCCGCCTCGGGATCCCCCATCGCCGCCCATTTATCCACGGCCGCCCGCTCCTCCTTCGGCCGGTTCTTCCTGCACGCCTCCCCCGCCGCCGCTCTGCACGCCTCCGCCGATGTATACGACTCGCCACCGAGGCACCGACCGAAGAAATCATATTCAGATCTATCGTTCTCGTCAAGGATTGTGTTCGCCAGCAGATAGACCCTCCCAATCATCGTTTATGTGCAGGAAAAAAAACAATGTTAAAAAATTGTGAAATTGTCATCAGTCTATATGAAATCACTGTTAAAAATTGCAAATTGCCATGTGACCAAAGAGATAAAATTACAAAAAAAAAACCATGATCTTGAATGAGCAAAAAATGCCCAGCCATGAATAAGAAGTACCATATTTTTTTAAAACAATCAAGTGTACCATACCCATGGCAATTTTGCCACGACATTTTGTTCTAAGGATTTTTTTTTGTGAAATTTGCCATGATCTAAACAGTAAATTTGCCATGCTACGAAAGTAAAATTGCCACGGTCCAAAAATAAAATGTCATGGCCCAAAAACTAAATTGCCATGATGAAAATAATTAAATTTGCAATGGCCTATGCCTTTTCCTTTTCATGAAGCACAACTATGTTTCTCATGGAAGCACATGTTGTGCTTCTCGCGGAAGCATAATTGTTTCGGAAGCACAAACGTGTTTTTCTCTTTTCGGGAAGCACATTTGTGCTTCTCGTGAGAGTGTTATGGTTTTAGGGAATCATTTTTGGGAAACATGGATGTGCTTCTCGCCTCTTCTAGAGAAGTACATGTTTTTTTCACCTAAACCTAGCTAGGGAAAACCAAACCAAAGTTGAAATGCCAAAAATACAAAAAAAGTTAAAAATGCATGCAAAAAAATATCATGGTGCACCCTGCGAGCGACACTTTGTGGAGGCTGGGCGCACCAAGTGTCACACTCCCAGACCTTAAAAAATGACAGTTGGGTTTCCTCAGCTAGCTAGATAATTTTTTTAAATGACCATGTGTTTTTTTTCTTTTTCTTCATAGACGACCGGCTCCAACAAGGCATTAGGGGGCACACACTTGCCTCAGGCATGAGCGAATGTAGATTGGACAGGCAATAGAAGCAGACACCCAAGGAGACAAACAGAAAGGTAAAAACAGTCAATCCAGAGGAGACAAACGCGCGTGCGGTATGACGGTCGCATGTGTGTGACAAAAACTATGGAGCAAAATGATCTGATAGCTCGGGTGTCACAAGTGAGTCCCTCCTTCCTTTCGAGCATCAGATGCGGATTTTTTTTCCCACCAATTGTTGGCCGCGTTTTTGGTTGTTTAGGGAGAAGATGGGGTGACCGAGAGAAATGGAAGGGTGTCTCTTGCACATTTTTCTTTTAGTGTTAGCCAAATTTGACCACTGAAAGCACGGATTCACCTACCACCCTATTATTATGTAGTAGTCATATCTACGCGTACACACCTAATTCACATATGGACTCACCTAAATACCAACACATAATCGTCCCACATGTCCCATAAATTAATCCTGCCAGGTTGAACTAAGTCGCCCAAGGCCATGACATGGAGGAAGTTGCCTACGGCCCATTATATATTTTTTGATGAAGAGAGAGCGGACTTTGCTAAAATAGGGATGGTTTACCTAGATACGTTTGCATCGGGTGGTTTACTTGTTCTGTTAGGACTCTGTGCGATAAGAAAAGGTAGTACTACTGTGTTCCGACCGCCCGTCATGATTTCCTAAACAGTCTTGCTAAATCTGACTGCGAGTTGTTAAGTCTCGGTGGATATTATATCCATGAGATGTTACATTGAGATCCATGCAAAATAAATCAGTTTTTTCTTTCTTGCATGACATGTCACTTGTTAAATCTCAGTCGATTGAGACCTAGCCACACCCTTTTCTGGAAGAAAATATTGTAAACAAGAAATAGCAACCGCTGCAACTGCAGGCAGCAAATTGCATCATCTAAGAACAGTTTTCCAATAAAAAAATCGAAACAGGCTTATGGTAGCAGGGTGTGAGTCCACTATGATTCCAAGCCGGTCGCGACTCCGTTGTCTGGTGAGCAGGTGTCAGTGCTGCAAGAATGCAAGGAATTTGAAAATAGAGTCAGAGACCCACCTAAGAAAGACCCGCTCAATCACCATCTTGTTACCCGTCGTCCACAATGTCCAAGGTAGGGCCACGACCAAAAGACTGAGAGGTGTCTCCTCCCGGTCTAGTTGGCATGGGTTTGTAGGAATCCGTCCAGCTCAAGGACCTCCTAGTCAGGCCCAGAGCCTCATGAACAAAGCCCCACATGGATATTGCCCCAGTGCAGGATATTAAGATGTGTGTCCCTGTCTCTAGAACACCACAAACGGGGCACAATCCGTCATCGGGGTTGTGTCTCCTGAGCACCACTTTCGCAAATGGGAGGCGAACCCATAGCAGTTGTCAAACAAACATCTTGATCTTCAACGGGATGGGTGCTTTCCATAGTGGAAAGGTCCAGGGCAGAGACGGCCGCCGCAAAAGGCACGGAATGGCGAGAAACTGAGAAGAACCCGAAGGGGGTCAGCCGCGAAAACACAGTGTCCGGATAATCCGCGAGCACTGGCGGGAGGGCAGCCTGCAAGTTGGCCCACTCAACGGTCTCCATGGCCCCAAATGTCCATCGGAACAAGATGTTCCACTAGCCATTATGGGCCGCCGAAACAAACACCATCAGATCTTCGCAGATACCGAACACGTTGGGGGAGTTCATACAAAGTGAAGAACTGCCATCCCACGAGTCAAACCAGAAGGGGTTCCCCTCACCGTTGCCTATTGATACGGAGATTTCAATTAATGTGGATCTCATGTTTGATATGTTGGATGGATTTCCGTAACTGAGACCCTTCCCTGTGCTCACAGGGAATTTTAAAGACGGGTAAGTATGTTTGCAGATTTATTGCCCCATTGGCCAATAATAAATTTGATTTTACCTCCAAAAAATGCATTGTGGTATGTGGGATTGTTGGATATTTGGAGTATACATGTCCCAGGGACCTCTTGCAATTTTTGCATGATTATATTTCAGGAGGAACAACATGATTTCTTTCTAAAGGCAAGATTAGAGTTTCTAATTCCAAATATCGAAATTAGGTCTTTAAGTGGATTTGGTTTACGGAAGTGGGATCGTGCATCCCAGAGATGGTACAACATATGGAAAGCGTGATAGGGGTAGAAGTTTACAAGTTTCACCTCCACTAAACTCCTAATGAAAGACAAAAAAAAGATAAGAGCTAAAAACAGCATCAGAAATCAGTAATCTGGTTTTTGGGATTTTACATTAGTCACCTCAGTCATTTTTCAGCAATCATGAAAACCCAATAGAGATATCTAAGAGATGCACTTTCAACAACCAGTCGCCAGAGGAATCTTCTGGAATATAAGACGTTAACATTATTTTTCTAAAATATATTAAATTTAAGACCCATGTAGAAACTTAGTTCAAGTCTCGATGTTGAGAAGGTTGGTTGCATGCTTTCTAAATGACTATCTACATTTAAAATGGAGCAGCTGACATCATGTATTGTATAGGGACAAAGATCATGGAATCACAAATTAGTTATGTATAACCTTAAATAGGTCTAACTTGTAGTAACAACTGACCATGCAACAATGACTTTCATCTCACATGAGTGAACCATAAGGATAGCACAACTCCTACCAAATTTCCTAGGCCTGAAAATAGTTTCATCTTCTGCATTAACTTGTTCCCCGTTTGTGTATTCTGTTGCCGCAGAAATTTTCAGCCTTCCATTGATTTCTACGCAAGCAACATTGCGTGAAAGATTGATCATACCATCAGTGGTAAGTGGCAAGTTGCCATCTTCAAGAGAGAGAAGGGGGACTTTCCTGCCATCTAGACTAACTGTGCTTGCACTGAATATACCTCGACAACCATCTGGCCAAGAACCACGAATAACTTGTATATTGATTGTAGCCTCCACTGATTTAGCGAGAAGGGCGAATGCCCACTCTATTCTTGATAGCTTGCTAGTTGCAACCTCCTTAATCACACGTGAATAATTCGGATTGAATGTTCTGAACTTTGCAGCTAAGAGACTTAAATCTTTATCTTCAGATTCATTAGTGCCGCTCTTGACTTTCAACACAAGCTCGAATCGCCCAGTATCCGACACATGAGACAACACTGGAGCACGAGTTGGACCTGCTAGTGTCAAGTATGGATCCTGCATGCAATAATTAATTACATAAGTATTACGTACTGTTTTTGTAAAACAAGGGTGGTAAATTAATATAGTCCTATTTAATAAGAAAAAAACATGAAATATGGCCAACCTATATAGTATAAAGGTTTTTGTAAGTAAATGGCAATAAATAGGTCATGATTGTGTCAGTGACTGAAGATATGAAAAATCGAGCACGTACACAAAACTTAGAAGACACTGAATTGAATTTTCAAGCTACATTCACCATATATAAACTCACGCAATATGTATGTATATAATATATATACTCTGTTGAACGATTGGATGTTTATACGAACCATGGATGTGATCGTTTGGCAGTTATCCCTTGCGCGGGCAAAGATAATATTGCGGTTGCGGTCTAGGTGGTCTCTTATCGCGATCAAGCCATACACCTCCAGTGGCCACCGCAGCTCCTCTGCTATTGCGGAGACTTTGAAGGAAAAGATCTGCAAAGTCCCTGTCGGACGGGCGTTCCAAGCTGGCTCAGCGTCGGTGAAGCGCATGGCAGGGATGCCCGCTGCATGCATTGTCATAGATAGATGGTTATAGTGTTGTAGCTTAATTATAAGCAATGTTTGAACCGGCCGGCCGGCGCAAATCAAAAATTGGATGGATGGAGAGAGTTTGGAATCGGATTTAGTGAGTAGGGGACTACTTACTGGTGTCCTCGTAGGAGCTACCTGCGCCTCTCCGATGCGCCCAGCTCCATTTATGGCGATAGCAAGCAGCGAAGTAGGCCTCTCGGTCGGGCGTCGTCGACCAACCGCCCCTCTCCGAGGACATCCTCTGGTACATCTCCAGCTTCTCCCCGTCCAGCCTCTCCCGGTACGCCTTCGCCTCGGGGTCTCCCGTCTTGGCCCAACAACGCACCGCCTCCTCCTCCTCCAGCAGCTGATCCTTCCTGCGCGCCTCCTCTGCCATCGCTCTGCACACCTTCCTCCTCGCGTTGTCGAAGTCTACGTCTGAACGTACCCTCGCCTCTTTGGCGTCCATGGGGATGGAGTATTCCCTCCTCATCGCCTGCAGCGCGTCCAGCCACCATGCCCACGACTTGTACGACTCGCCGTCCGCCATCGATCGGTGAATCGATCGTGGCGCTTTTCCTTTCCTTTCTGCTCCCTGCTGATCTCTGCATTAACCTAACGGTGGATCCAAAACAGATCGCGGAGTCGCAGATTTGTTGGGCTCGATCGGTTAGGACTGACTCTTCTTTTCTTTCTTTTTTGCATAGATTAGGGCTTACGACTCTGCGCAGTTTTTTTTTTTAGCATAGGACAATGCACAGTTGTAAAGAAGTCTGATTCTATTCTAAAAAAAACAAGTTTGATTCTCATGACACGTACAGCGTGTACGCTACGTATATGTTGTGTTTTAGATTTATAGATAGAGATCGATCAGCCCTAACATCTCGCCAAACCTTAAACCTTGGGGGGACACCAGAGGCGGAGGCATGGAGCATTCGTCAATCTCAGAGACGGACTCCGCGAGTGCTCCAATAATTAAAATGGATCATAATTCCGATGCGTACTTCAAAAGTTATAGCCTTTTAAAGTTTTGTAAAACTTAATTTACTGCATTTTGGGCAGAAACAGAAGCCACCCATGTGCTCATTACGTATTCATGCAGCTCACGGGTGCCTCTAGTCTTGGGGCACCCTCAGATTCCGGCCTCATCTGTTCCCACGACCAGAAACGAATTTTCGGCAACCATTTCTCTTCTTCGCATTGCAATTGATGATCAACTACATTAGTAGCACATTCCTGTAGCTGCCACATCCGTGCTGGCGGTCACAATCTGTGACCCCTTCTAGAAAAGCAAGTCAAAACCTTGAATTGTTGCGGGTTGGAAGTAGAGCTTTGTGTAGTTGAAAGTTCATTTTCTGTTTTGTATTTTGTGTGACCAAATTTGATTGAAAGTAAGTGAATCTGTTTGAGATGTTTGTCATTTATTAATTAATTAACTGGTAGGTTTGATGATAACTTCTTTTCTCCTGGTTGAATCTGGTTGTAAGTTGTTAAAATTTGAGTTGGAAGAGGGACTGTTTGAGGTAGAAATATTGTTTTGTTTTGCCGACACTTCTATATCTTGTAATTGAAATGAACTCATCTATATTAGGATTGACCCCCGCCCCCCTCACCCTGTCACCTATAAAAAAAGGAACCCTTTTTTCCTACTTGAAAGCTTACATATTGAAAATGCGACGACATGTTTTATGTTTTCATCATAGTCTTGCTTGAGAGAGAG